>NW_026067929.1:2332347-2504654 GCF_014885135.2 Alexandromys fortis
AAAAAAAAAAAAAAAAAAAAAAAAAAAAAAAAAAAAAAAAAAAAAAACCTTAAACATTTGAAAAGTCATATTCAGATCACTGGGAGGTTAAAGGACTGCACTCCGTTAAATACTCTGTGTTATACAAACTTAGCCTCTAGTTACCTGCTTCAGACTTAAGCCTGAAATTACATATAAGAAGATAGATGAAGCTTATTTCTAGAATTAGTACCCTAAATGGTCATTAATATCATGACAGAAAGTAGATGGATGGATGGATGGATGGATAGATAGATAGATAGATAGATAGATAGATAGATAGATAGATAGATAAATAGATAGATAATCTCAAAATTTGAGATAATATTTATACCTTAAGAAAAATTTTAAAGAGTCAAAATAAAATGAAAGGATTATGAGATTAGTGACAATACAGTAGTCCCTTAATTTTGGTTTTTCTTCTGTCCCATACCAGGTGGCTCTTCTGACATGAGAGAGAGATTTTGGATTTTCTTTTTACAAGCATACTTGGGTTTAGAGAAGAAGACACATCAACTCCAAAACCAGATTTAATTTTTAAGTGTATTGGGACTACCAAAAGACAATTTACCTTATATGTCTGTAGAGAAGACCAGAAACAAATATTTAGGACGATTTATGAAATTCTATTCTGTTGGAAATGTGCTATACCACTAGGCCAATTTATTCTTTTTCCTGGGACATTTTATCTTGATTCATCTGATATCTGATATCTCATTTGTCTGTTTAGTGGTCTTCAAATTACTTAGTAGAATACTTTTGTTCTCCTAGAAAGATAAAACCAAAATCATGCCTTAACCCTAACTTTGGGAGCTTCCCTTTCTTGGCAGGTTATATCTGATTAAATGAAAGGCATGTTAGTCTTTTAAGTTAGTTTAGATTGAATGGCGACCCTGTTTGATGATGAACTATTGCCTCTCCTAATCAAGAGGTCTCTCTTGTTCAAATCCAATATTTATCAATCTTGATGGTATCCATAGCTTTTCTTCTCTTGTGGAAACAAAAGCAAAATTTCTTCCTCAATGTAACGCATCCTGGTTTCCATTCTGAGGTCAACGCATCTTTGCAGTGTGATTTAATGCAACAGTTTTTATACTCTTCATTGTCTCTCCACAACTGTCATTCCTGTCTCATTAGCATTTAAAATTTTTAAAGTTAATAAAGCATTGTGTAATCTATCTCCAGAAGTCTTTATTACCCTTTTCTGTTTATTAAGCAAATCTTTTAAAGTGTCATTAAATATTTGTATAACTGTTTGCCCTGTAGAATTGAATGGTATATCTGTAATATGCCTTATGTTGTAATATGTAAAAAAAATTGTTTCATTTCACTAGAGAAATATGCTGGAGCATTATCAGTCTTAATTTGTATGGGTATTCTGATAGTGTCCATAACTTGTAGTAAATGTGTAATTACAGAATCAGCCTTTTTAGAACTGAAAGCAGCTGCCCATTGAAATCCTGAATATAATCTGTGGTATGGTGCACATACTTTAATTTTCCAAACTCCACAAAACAAAGCACATCCTTTTGCCAAATTTCATTTCTTTGAGTGCCCTTGGGATTACTTCTTGCAGGTAATAGAGTTTGGTTATACAAAGAACAGGTAAGACATTTTCTTATGATTCCAACTATATTAAGAGGTTCTAAAAAATCTAATTAATGTTGTGATATATAATTTTGACTTTTGAATGGTATCCAAATAAGGGTTTTGATCCACTTTACTTTTTCCCCCGACTTATAACCTGCCTTTCCTGATTTGTTTACATCAGTATAAAATGTATGGCCTCCAGAAATTGATTTTCCTCATACCATGTGAAAAAGGATCCAATTAGTTGTTTTTATTAACTGAAGTCTTTTGCTTTTGGAATCTTTGTTGCTAATCTCTTGCCCCAAATCACTGCAAGTTCTTTGTCAGTGTTCATTTCTGTACCCATAATGATACAATTTTAGTAAAAGGTACCACAATTTATGGTGGATCTATTCCTGCTAATTGATGAAGCCTTAATTTTCCTTTCAGAATTAGTTCAGAAACCATTTCTATATAGGTCTTTAATTTTTTCTCTGTGTGGTAAAATATCCATTCTAAAGTATTATCTTTTCTCTGCATAAGAATTCCTGTGGGAGAATGAGCAGAAGGTTGAAGGACCAGGATACATTCCAGCTCTGGATCCACGCCATCCACATAGGCATCCTGGAACGTTCTTTCTCCCAGAGCCATGCTCTCTTAGCCTCAGCTGATAATTTTCTTGGCCTATTTAAGTCTTTGTCACCTTGTAATATTTGAAATAAGTTACTTAATTCTTGAGTTCTTAATCCAGTTGTGGGCCATAGCCCACAGTTTTTGAAATTATAGACTAGGAGTCTATAATTGATATCTCCTGATTTGTACTTTCTGTGGTTGAATTTTCTGTAAACCTATTTTATAGCCTAGGGAATTAATAGAATCTCCTCTTTGTATTTTTTCAGGAGCAATTTGTAGTCTCCAACAGGGCAAAACTCTTATTTACTTCATCATTTTTCTAAGGTATCTGTGTCTGAATCAGCTAGTAATATGTCATCCATATAGTACTAAATTGTAGATTGAGGAAATTATTTATGAATTATTTCTAATGATAATTCAAAATATTGAGACAAGGTGAGACTGTTTAACATTTCTTGTGGAAGAATTTTCCACTGATGCCCTTTAATAGGCTTGGAATTATTATGAGAAGGTGCTGTGAAGGCAGACTTTTCTCTATCCTGTTCTTGTAAAGGTATAGTAAAAATGCAGTCTTTTAAATCAATCAGTATAATAGACTGTCCTTTAGGTAGTAAAGAAGGCAAGGGAATTCCAGACTGTAGAGAGCCCGTTAGCTGAATCACCTTATTAACAGTTCTCAAGTCTGTTGCCATTCTCCTTTTTCCAGATTTCTTTTTAATCACAGATATAGGAGAATTCCAAGGACTGGTTGATTCGTCAATATGTTGAACATTTAGCTGTTCCAGTACCAGCTTTTCTGGTGCCTGTAATTTTTCAAAGGCCGTTATTTCACTCAGACAGGTTTATCCGTTAACCATTTTAAAGGTACCCTGGAAAGATCAACAACTGTTGTCCCCTGTTCATGTACAACCTGAGTGGTCAGTGACTGATCTTGATAACACTTTAATTCTCTCAGTATTTCTTTCAGAAGCATTCTTTATTTTATGGTTGGTTTCTGAGATTGGAGGGCTGTTAATCTGTGTTTAACAAGCCACAGGAAAGAGTAAGGAGGAGCTTAGAAAGATCACAGGTGTTTTTGGTCTCAGAAGGCGGAGAGAGGGTCAGCTCGTTGTTCCTCCACTGCTCTGTTGATTCAAGGTTAACTTTATTAAACGTCTTGGAGTATAACAGTACAATCAAATATCCCGAAACAAGTGACGCCCTTCCCAGACTGACGGGTTAGGAATATCAGATGCAGCAAGCCAGAGAAGCAGGTCAACAGAGTAGCAGCTTCCCACTCAAAACGTCCCAGTCCACCTTTGCCACTGAATTCAGCACTGCACTTAGGACTGAACTGGGGAAAACTGATGAACGCTTGCTGTCTGTGATTCCGGTATCCTGGAGAAGTGGCCACCCACAGAACTACCCACCTCAGCGTGTCATTCACCCCTTGGAAATATTCTGTGTACATTTTAGCTTCTTGATTTTTCTTTCCTCTTTTTGAGCCTTTCTTTTGCATCAAGACTGGAACACAAAATGGGTTTTGTTCAGCTCAGCCGTGTGCATCTCCCATGAGCCAAGGGTAGTTGGTACTTTATTGCTGTTGGTTCATTGTCAAGATTCAACCAACTCATGTACTGAGATATTGTAGAAAAATCACATCTGCATTGAATGAGCATGGAGTTTTTATTGTGTTAACATTCCCCGAATAAAACAACATAACACCTGTTTACATTTGGTTAAATTGTGAGTAATCTAGAAAATATACTGAAAATGGGACACACATTTTATTATGCAATTGTGTATGAGTTGAACAATCCAATAATTTAGTGTTTGCAGGGTTCCTGAAACCAGTCTCTCCAGGACAGGGGGACAAATATAAACACTGTGTGTGTGTGTGTGTGTGTGTGTGTGTGTGTGTGTGTGTGTGTGTATGGGTGTATGTGTGCGTGCACATGTGAATATATGTGATATGTGTGCCTGTGGAGGTCAAAGGATAATCCTCGGGTATTATTCATCAGACACCATCTACTGTTGTGTGGTGTGTGTGTGTGTGTGTGTGTGTGTGTGTGTGTGTGTGTGTGTTAGGGTCTCTGGCCTGTGGTTTTAAATATGAACACACTGGGAGCTAGCTCATTTGGTAAAGCGATAAGCACTTGTTTTGTAAACACAAGGCCCTGAGTAGATCCTAGAACCCACTTTAAAAACTGGACATAGAGTGTACGCTGTCACCGTCACCACTGAGATGAGGACCAGAGCATCCCTGAGCTCTGATTAGGCTAAGGTGACCCAGGATCTCCCTGCTGTGGCTTCCCCAGTGCTGGGGTTGTAAGTGCCCACTTTTTTTTTAAACAGATGAGTACTGGGGGTTAAACTCAAATTTTTGTGTTTGTAAGACCAGTTCTTTACCAACTGGTTATCCCTTTAGCCACCAGTAAACTGTATTTTAACGGGCATATTTTCTTTTAAATTTTTAACTATTATTTTAAATGATGTGTGTGTGTGTGTGTGTGTGTGTGTGTGTGTGTGTGTGTGTGTAGATGTGCAGGTGCCCACTGAGGCCAGAAGTGTTAGATTGCTTTGGGGGTGGTTTCAGGATAGGGGGCCTTTCTTTGTTTTTCTCTTAAGTGGGTGCATCTGTTTCATGGTCTGTATAATTAGAATCCTGAGTACAGTGATTGATGAACATGAGCGATGCAAAGTTACTCCTTTATCTAAAAGCCTCTGAACCAAGGATGGCGTCTGTACAAGAAAGCAAACCCAAGTCATCGCAAACGACGCGGAAACAGACCCTCTCATTCTTTTTGTTTGTTTGTTTGTTTGTTTTTTAATTTTTTATTGAGAAAAAGAAAAAAAAGTTTCCGCCTCCTCCCAGCCTCCCATTTCCCTCCCCCTCCCCCCACTCCTTTCCCCCTCCCTCTCCAATCCAAAGAGTAGTCACACACAGGGATGGTTCCCTGTCCTGTGGAAAGTCCAAGGTCCTCCCCCCTCCGTCCACGTCTAGGAAGGTGAGCATCCAAACTGGCTAGGCTCCCACCAAGCCGGAACATGAAGTAGGATCAAAACCCCATGCCATTGTCCTTGGCTTCTCATCAGCCCTCATTGTTCGCCATGTTCAGAGAGTCCGGTTTTATCCCATGCTTTTTCAGTCACAGTCCATCTGGCCTTGGTGAGCTCCCAATAGATCACCCCCACTGTCTCAGTGGGTAGGTGCACCCCTCGTGGTCCTGACTTCCTTGCTCATGTTCTCCCTCCTTCTGCTCCTCATTGGGACCTTGGGAGCTCAGTCCAGTGCTCCAGTGTGGATCTCTGTCTCTATCTCCATCCATCACCAGATGAAGGTTCTATGGTGATATGCAAGATATTCGTCAGTATTGGTATAGGATAGGGTCATTTCAGGTTCCCTATCCTCAGCTGCCCAAGGAACTAACTGAGGACATCACCTTGGGCTCCCGGGAGCCACTCTAGGTTCAAGTCTTTTGCCAACCCTAAGGTGGGTCCCTTAACTAAGATTTGTGCTTCCCTGCTCCCCTATCCAACCTTCCTTTATCCCAATCATCCTGTTTCCCCAAGTCCCCCCCCATCCTCCCCTTCTCATTTTTCTCTCCCCATCTCCCCTTACCCCCATCCCACCCCACCCCCAAGATCCCAATTTTTTCCCCAGGCAACCTACTGACCGGGAGAAGATCTTCACCAACCCTGCAACAGACAAAGGTCTGATCTCCAAAATATATAGAGAACTCAAGAAACTAGACTTTAAAATGATAATTAACCCAATTAAAAAATGGGGCACTGAACTGAACAGAGAATTCTCAACAGAAGAAGTTCAAATGGCCAAAAGACACTTAAGGTCATGCTCAACCTCCTTGTTTCTCGCTTGTGTTTCCTAAGGACTCTGGTTTTCTCGGCCCTGATCCGAGGAGGGAAACCCACGCCCCTGGTTTCCTTTATTGGAGCTGTGCTGTTCTGCACCTTCAACGGCTACCTGCAGAGCAGGTACTTGAGCCAGTTTGCAGAGTATGCGGACGACTGGGTGGCCCAGCCCTGTTTCCTGACCGGTGAGTTCACAGAGATCAGCCCTTCCACTCAGACCCAGAGGTTTCTATCAGAAAGCTCAAACTAGAGAAGGAACCACAAGGAGCCTCAGTAGGTTCAAAGCAGGGAGGAGGAGACTGTCTCTGCTCAAGCAGGGAGGGAAGGCCCAACCCAGGTACTTTGATCCCAATGGCACTGAAACGCATACTGTAACACTGAGAACTTAGAAACAGCTGCAAGCTGCATCCCGGTAAGGGTACTTGATGATACAATGGCTGCTTCCGACTCTGTTTGTCTGTGCCACCAAAATCTGGCTATCAAGAATAAGAGATGGAATTGCTTTTCTGTCTCTCTCTTTATTTTTTTTGGGGGGGGATGAGTTTCAAATGCTTATTTTTGAATTTATCTTTTGAGAATTTCATACATGAGTGTTATAGACTTTCCACCCCTCCCTCTTCCTCCTCCAACTCCTCTGATGCCTTCCCAGCTTCTTCTCAACCTCCTTTTCTTTAGTTATTGTGACACACACGCACACACACACACACACAGGAAACTGACTGAATCCATTTACTGTCATATATGGGTATGTGTGTAGGACCGACCACTTGGGGTCGAATAACCTATGATGGAGATAATCCCTGGAGAAAACTCGCTCTTCCTCTTCCGCAGCCATTGGTTGTCCGGAGCTCTTCATCTTATAACATTTCCCCAACCACACTGGCATTGCCACCTGCTACTGCCATTCATTATGCAAGCCTTGTTTAGATGACCGTATGTTGAGATTCCATGGGTGCACCTTCTTTGTTAGGACTAGAAGATGTCCTGGTTCTCTGGATCTCACAGTCTTTACGCCCCATCTTTCCTGGTGTTCCCTGAACCTTAACTGTCGCGTTGTGTTTCGGATGTATCAGCTGGAGCTGGGCCCTCCATAGTCACTTGTCCTCTGCATTTTGAGAGCTGTAGATTTCTGTAGTGGTCTTTGTCTGCTGCAGAAAGAAGCATCTTTGATGAGGGATGAAAAGCTTTATTCACAAGGCTGAGCTGCTGTACAGGCTGCGTGACCCCATGCGAGGACGGCATGAGGGGGTGTAGTCCTAGAGAAGTCAGCACGCTGGGCTGCTGCACAGGCTGCATGTTGAGTCGCTTCTGTGATAACAGCCATTCATTTGCCAGTGTGCTCACTGTCTGAAGCAGCCCATTGGACACATCTCTTTCCCTCACCTTTGCAGCTGCCTAATGGCTGTTCGCAAGCCTTTGACTCCTCCACCTCTAAGTGGAAAGACACGAAAGCACAAGCAACATGCCCAGCAGGAAGTGGGCCAGATGGTCTCATTTATATGTGGGTATCATTCAGTGTTGCTTTGCGAGGAGACAGGAAGCTGTGTGGGTAGGTAGTTGTCCTTAAGCTACCTTAAGCTACTTACCGCCAGGAGCAAAACTCTAACGAAAAAAAAAATTCCCCTAACAGTTGTTGTTGGAGGCTGCTAGTTAGTTCTCAGCTGCTCAGCCCCAAAATAATCCACACAGAAACCATATTATTTGCAATATTGTTTGGCCAATAGCTTAAGTGTATTTCTGACTAACTCATATCCTAAACTAACCCATCTCCATTAACCCATTTCTGTTAGTCTGTATATCACCACGTGGGTGTTGCTTACCAGCAAGGTTCCAGCTCATCTGTCCCTGGTTAGTTTGAAAGATTTGCCGCTCCAAGCAACAATCAGAGGACTGTGGAAGTGCACAGCCTGCCACAGACTGCCAGTGCATTCAAGGAGGCTGGGGCAAAGGGGGGGAAGCTTTGAGAGCAGAGTGAAGGAAAGTGTGCCAGGCATTTACAAAGATAACAAAGATATTTAGTCAGCATTAACTCTTTCTGAGGCAGTCCTCGCACGGACACATCCCCTAGATATTTCAGTAGCTCTGGAAGAGCCTGTGTCCTCCTTTCTTCATGTATATGTGCATGTCTTCCCCCACTCTCTTGCTCCTATATGTGTTCATGCATGCCTCCCCCACTCTCTTGTTCCTACATGTATGCATGCATGCCTTCCACCACTCTTTTGTTCATATGTGTACATGTGCATCCCCTCCCCAGCTCTATTGTTTATTATTATTGATAACGCTTGGCAGAAGTGGCTCCATTTCAACTCTGGTAATGTGTCAGTTACTAATCTCCTTAATGTGACAAAATGCAAGACAGAAGCAGCTGAAGGAAGGAAGGAAGAGTTTATGCCGGTTCACGGCGGCAGGAGCACGACGTAGCTGGTCACATGACATCCACAGTCAGGACGTGGAGAGAGGTGGATGTTGAAGCTCAGCGGGCATTCTGTTTGTTCAGCTCATGACCTTAGCCCATGGACAGTGTCACCCGTATTCATGGTGCATCTCCCCACCTCTGTTAGAGCTGCAAGGAAAAGGCCAGAGCTGGGCTCCTAAGATCTACCCTTTGCCCTCTAGAGGCCTTGTACACTCAGGAACCCTCTTACAGATGTGGCCAGAGGTTATTTAAACCTCCTCCTTTCAGCAAATGGCATGATTTTCCTGTTCGTGCTGCGCTTGTTAGCCCACTTTCGGAGCTAACAAGCCAAGCTGCAGCCTAGATGCTTTCCTGTCTTCAGATTCCTTCCGCCAAATAAATTAGCCCACTGCCCTAGAGTGCTCAGAAATGGGGACAGACCACTCCAGCCTATTAAACCATAAACAAGCTTTAATCCAAAATTAAATCAAAAGAAAATCACCATGCAGCACAAAAGCTTTCAGTTGGAACCACAATCAGAGTTTGGGGTTCTGAGATTATGGGTGGTTTCTGAGCTCCGCTTTTATAATAAGAAGTAAGCGTTAGGCATGGGCAAACAAATTCTTACAGCCTCGAGGTAAAAGTTAGATACAAATTGCTTTGTACAATACCCACTAACATGATTTTTGACTAAATTAGTGTTTATTGGTCTGTGGCTTCTTCTGTGCACCCTAATGGTATTTACAGAAACTTCACTTTCCTGAGCTTTTCATCGCAGGGAACAGAAAGTCCAAACTGTGGTTAAGGCTGCAGAGAGCCATTGTAGAAACAAAAAAAACTAACCTTGGGTCGCAGACCGACCAAAGCAAAGAAACCCATTGATAACAGTTAATCCCCATTTGCGGACAGAGCTGGTGACCGTTAGCCACCATCGCCTTCAGACTTACAAATTTGTATTTCTGCATTTCTACATCTCTTTATTTCTGTTCCTGGATCCTCAAACTCAGCTTCCTCCTAGTTCCCGGGACATGGGTAGAATCTTGGCCAAGATGTAGCGAGTGGCTTCTAGCCCGGTCCCTGCTCCACACTCCCGTTGTAAACCGGTTCCCCCTTAGAGGAACCTGGTGGTCAGGTCTACCACGGCAGCAGCGACAACCCTGGTTCCAGTTCCAGTTGGTTATCGTTCTCCTTGCTGTAACAAGAATCACGATTTGAGAGGACAGTCCCTTGTGTGAAGGAAGGCCTGGAGGCACGAGGTGAGGTGTCAGCCATCAGAGGCAGAGAGATGAATGTGCTGATTCCACTGACTTCCTCCCTTTATTTAATCCAGGACCCCAGGCCACATTCAGAGTGGATCTCACTCCATCACTCACACATGTCTAGCAGTCTGTCCCCTGGGTGCCTCTGGGTCCTGTGGTTATAACTGTCACAGATACATCTGTAAAGACTTTCTATGATTTTTAAATCCCACAGATTAAACTCACTGTGTATCTTAGGTGCACACAAATGCTAGTTTTCCTCGGTCCCCGCACAGAGTCCAGCTAGTCTCTCAGATGGGAAATGGGGTGCATAAATAAGGGATCCGGACCATCCGATTTTCTTTGTGACTTTATTTAAAAGCTAAATCACGGAAATCATGTAAACATCTGAAACCCCAAAATAAAAAGAACTACTGAGCCCATTATAATCACCAGGATCCAGTAGACCTTACCATGGCATTTGATATATTTAGGGGAAAAGGACATTTCGGGTGGCAGAGTCGGGGTGGGAAACCCAGGAGCCTGCTCTGACGGGTCTGCATACTTTCAGAGGGGGTCCTGTGACCTGGCAGCGGGTCCAAGGGTCGACACTCTGCCAACTGCACGTGGACTGGTAATAACTGCAACACTGTTTGGCCTTCAGATTTGTTTCTTTGTTTTTGGGTTTTATACATTTTTTATTGATATTTATTGAGTTCTACATTTTTCTCTGCTCCCCTCCCTGCCTTTCCCCTCCCCCCTCCAATCCTCTCCAAACATCCCCATGCTCCCAATTTACTCAGGAGATCTTGACTGTTTCTACTTTCTACTTCCCATGTAGATTAGATCTATGTAAATCTCTCTTAGAGTCCTCATTGTTGTCTAAGTTCTCTGGGATTGTGATTTGTGGGCTCGTTTTCTTTGCTTCATGTTTAAAAAACACTTATGAGTGAGTACATGTAATAATTGTCTTTCTGTGTCTGGGTTACCTCACTCAAAATAATGTTTTCTAGCTCCATCCATTTTCCTGCAAAATTCAAGATGTCGTTATTTTTTTCTGCTGTGTAGTACTCCATTGTGTAAATGTACCACATTTTCCTTATCCATTCTTCAGTCAAGGGGCATTTAGGTTGTTTCCAGGTTATGGCTATGACAAACAATGCTGCTATGAATATGGTTGAGCACATGTCCTTGTGACACGATTGAGCATCCTTTGGATATATGAGGAAGGTTGTTTCCCAATTTTCTGAGAAATTGGCACACTGACATTCAAAGGGGCTGTACCAGCTTGCACTCCCACCAACAATGCAGGAGTGTTCCCTTTTCCCTACAACCTGTCCAGAATAAGTTGTCATCAGTGTTTTTGATCTTGACCATTCTTACAGGTGTAAGATGGAATCTCAGAGTTGTTTTCATTTGCATTTCTCTGCTGACTAAGGATGTTGAACATTTCATTAAGTGTCTTCTAGCCATTTTAGCTTCCTCTGTTGTCGGTAGTGGTAGCCTTCAAGTTTTTAATATCTCAGAAAAATCCGATTTTTCCTTTTTGTATCAGAGTTTTATTTTTCGGTAAAACTGAGTCTTGGTGTTTTGCCTTCTCTGACTGAAGTTAACTGGGGTCATGCTGATGCTCTCTGTGATCGGGACTTCTGAGAACCTCTGTCTCTTCTAACATCTTGCTGAAGCAGATGCAAACCTATCTTTAATAAAATCTCACACTCTGCTTCATAAAACCAAACAAACTCCCAAGGATTTGAAGGATCATCCCAGGGAGAGGAAGCTCCTAGCTAGGTGCTGGGGTGCTAGCCAGAACCTTGTAATTTCCAGGCCCTGGGGATAGGAGGGAAGGGAAGGGTGGCCAAGCAGCACAGGAAACCTGATTGGGGAGCTGGTAGCAGACCGGTGAGGTGAAAGCTCTGCAGAGCTGGGAGGGAGGGACAGAAAGGGGCCACAGCTGGGGTCCGAGGCTCTGTTCTTCAGGGATGGGGTGTGAGGCTAGCAGATATTTGCCTCTCCCTATATGAAGGGAAGACTCTTGTTTTTCCTTAAGCAAAAGGGGAGGTAAACATACCTGCAGCCTAGTTTCCCTGTGCCCGGGCCATATGTCATGGTAAAAACACAGATTGGAACCACACGTGTTTTGGGTAGAATAGATGTCTTTAACTGCAGTCAAGGAGGCAGCCTATCGCCGTGGCTAGCACATGGCCAGCATGGGCACTTGTGGTGTTTGCTGCCGGCCATGGCTCCTGCTCAGGCTGCCCCGATACAAGGAAGGCAGTGTTCTGTTCAGTTGAGCATGGCTTTCTTCACTCCGGCCAGTGATTAACCGTAATAACCTTGTTTGTTCTTTAGGTTTTGCCTTGTGGTTAATAGGCATGGTGGTAAATATCCATTCCGACCACATCCTGAGGAATCTGAGAAAACCAGGGGACACTGGATACAAAATTCCCAGGGGTATGTACTGAGATGCGTTTTTCATGGAATCTCCCTCTTTAAAACCATATAAAATATTGTATGAGATTAGAAATACACTTAAAATACATTAGTGTGCTTTGGTAGTTTAAATGTAATCGGCCCCCATAATCTCATAGGGAGTGGCACTATTAGAAGGGGTGCCCTTGTTGGAGTGGGTCTGACCTTGCTGGAGGGGGCAGGCTTTGAGGTTTCCTGTGCTCAGAATACCACCCAGTGTCCCAGTCGACATCCTATTGCCAACATGTCTGGAAGATGTAGGACTTTCAGCCCCTTCTCCAGCACCATGTCTGCCTGCACGCTGCCATGATGATAGTGGACCTAACTTCTGAGACTGTAAGTGAGCCCCTCAATGAAATGTCTTTTTGTAAGGGCTGCTGTGCTCATGGTGTCTGTCAAAGCAGTAGAAACCCTAATACAGGAGCTTCCAGGAAAAGCCATCAGTAGCAGACCGTCTTGAGTGTGAGCTAGACCTCGGAGGCACTGTGTAACAGTGTGTGACTGGTACCCCTCAGGCTCACCCCGACTCATGGCCCATGGTCAATCTGAAAACCTTGAAGCTGTGGGTTCTGTTTCATGTTGTTTGGGTATGTTGCAGCCAAGTCCCAGAGGCACCTCCTTCACCCACAATGTGTAGCCCTTGTGGCAGCACCATGCCCAAGGGAAGAGGTGTGCAAAACTCGTGGGTCTCACAAGGAGCTCACAGAAAGTGGAGGTGATGCTCACAGTGAAGGAGTCGCTAGCTGAGCTCACAGAAAGTGGAGGTGACGCTCACAGGGAAGGAGTAGATAGCTGAGCTCACAGAAAGTGGAGGTGACACTCACAGGGAAGGAGTCGCTAGCTGAGCTCACAGAAAGTGGAGGTGACACAGTGAAGGAGTAGACAGCCAGCTCCCAAAGAATGACACAGAGACTTCTTATTAATTATGAAAGCTCAGCCTATAGCTTAGACTTATACCTAATTACCTCTTATGGCTTAAATTAACCCATTTATTTTCATCTTGATGGAGGAAGGTCATTGGTTAAAAAATAAAGAAACTGCTTGGCCCTCATAGGTTAAAACATAGGTGGGAGGAGTAAACAGAACAGAATGCTGGGAGGAAGAGGAAGTGAGCTCAGAAACCATGCAGCTCATCACCAGGGCAGACACGATGAAGCAAGCCGCCAGGTCAGACATGCTGAATCTTTCCTGGTAAGACCGGTGCTACACAGTTTATTAGAGATGGGTTGATGGGGATATCAGAATTAGCCAGTAAGGGCTAGAGCTAATGGGCCAAGCAGTGTTTAAAAGAATACAGTTTGTGTGTTGTTATTTTGGGGCATAAGCTAGCCAATCGGCCAGGAGCTGGGCTGTGGGAAGAGGCTCGCAGCCCCCACAACATAATCTGTTGTAGGAGGCCACTTGTTTGTTCCTGGCCTCTTAGCCCTGGAATAATCACACAGAAACCATATTATTTAAATCACTGCTTGGCTCATTAGCTCTAGTTCTTATTGGCTAACTCTTACATATTAATTTAACCCATTTCTGTTCATCTGTGTATCACCACGTGGCTAAGGCTTACCAGGTAAAGTTCCATCTGCCTCTGGCAGGGCTACATGGCTTCTCTCTGACCCCTGCTTCCTTTCTCCCAGCCTTTCCGTTAGTTTTCCCTGCCTAGTTCTGTTCTTTTGCCCTATCACAGGCCAATACAGTTTCTTTATTCATTAACCAATAAAAGCAACACATAGACAGAAGTACCTACCACACCAATCTGTGTTCTCTCACGTGATGTCACCTCTCTTCCATCTTGTATCCCCTGTTTCCTCTTGGTGTCTCCTGTGCACTAGATCCTCCTCCTCTTCCTTTCTCTCCCTGGAAATCCCACCTATACCTCTTGCCTAGCTATTGACTGTTCAGCTTTTTATTCCACCACTCACAGCAAATACATCTTCCCACAATGTACAAATGTCCAACAACACTCCGCGCTGGTCTTAGAACAAGCTAAGCAGAGCAGCAAAGGCTGGTGTCTCCCAGACAACAGCAGATGCCAGCAGCCCAGAAAAGGCATGGTGGGAACCATGAGGCTAGGCGGGCATCTCCTCTCAAGTTCATTGTTTCTAATCTTTTAAGTTAAGGTACACAACAAGGAGAACAAAAACAACCAACAGCTCCCTCAGAGGGACATAAAATATCGAAATGAAGTCTAAGAGACTCAGATTCATGATAGCTGCACAAAGTAAGGGGGAGGATGGGCTAGGTGGTCCTGATGGAGGACACAGAACACACCCTGAAAACTAAGATAAGAAGGCCCTGGTGGAGAAGCCCAAGCCTCCAGCCTGCCTTTCAGAAGAGCTCGCCATACGCCAGGGGAAGCAGACAGCCCACAGCTGCACCTGGAGAATCCTTGGCTTGTGGCTGCTCAGATCCTTGAGTGCCCGAGGAGGAAACATGGGCTTTGGCCTTCGCATTAGTCTCTCAGGGGTTTTGAGGGTCCAGGGCACCGGGGATGTGGCCGCCAAGGTTCTATGACAGCTCTGAGTTTTAAACCGTCCAACTTCTTGCACGTTCTGACTTTCAAGGGGCTTTTTCAACATGACAGTTGACATGGCTGTGTTTTCTCATGCGTGGTGGTGTCTGTGCTTAAAGATTGAGCCATACTTCACAGAGTTGTTTACCAGAGGGAATAGCTACTCTGATGTCACCAGCCAAGGCCACGTGGATGCAGAAGCAGGCGTAGATGGAGAAGTATGATCCCTGCTTGTCTGAACACATCCCTGCAGAGAAGGCGCCCGCCCAGACCACACCACCCAGATCGGGACAAAGGGCAAGCGCTGTGGGCTATAGGTGACAGTGACTATCCACGGCCTTTCTGTGGTTGTCGTTCAGTTAAGATATTTTTTAAAGTATGTAAATGCCTGATGAGCTGGTTAGCAGGCCCCAGGGATCCTCCTGTCTCCAACTCTCCAAAACCCAGATGACAAGCATGTGCTGCTGTGCTGGGCTTTTTGTGTGGGAGGTGGGGATTGAAACTAAGTCCTTGTGCTTACAAGACGAGGGACTGTGCCATGTGACCCACCCTTAAGCTTTAGAAACTGGCCCGTATTAATGTAATGGGCAGTGCATTCATTTGTGACAGTTAAACATACTTGACATGCACTGTCTGGTGACATGGCATTCTTGCACTGCCCGTATTAAAGGGACAACGCCTTTAATCCCAGAGTGGTGTCTGGGATTCTTAGCTAGCCGCGTGCTCACCAGCCTCTGCCCCCACACCCAGGTGCTTCCGCCAGATAGTGAGCGCTCCACAGTGGACACTCAAGAGGACAGTCACTTAGTGACCTGTTGCAGCGTCCACCCCAGGTTGGAGTGGTGTGGCATTTGAAGGGGGGCTGCAGATGTGCCCACTTTGAGGATTCAGGCAATTTTTGTTATTATTATTATTAATGTGGGTGTGTATATATGTGTGTGCGTCACACTCATGTGCTACACCATATGTGTGGAGGTCAGAGGACGACTCAATGGAGTCAGTTCTCTCCTGCCACCCTGTGGGCTCTGGGGGTTCAGCTCGGGTCATCAAGCTTGGCAGCAGGCTCCCTCACCTGCTCTGGGCCACACTTCCAGACTATGGCCTTTCCTTAAACCCTAGTCCCAGTCTCCCCTAGACACTACCTATACCCCGAGTCCCTTGTCGTATCCCTAAAACTGTCTTTTTCAAGACAGAATCTCATGTATCCTCTGCTGAGGTAATGGTCGTGTACCACCACATCTAACTTCTTTTCCTGTGGGGGTGAGTGAGACAGTGTCATCCCAAGGAAGTGTCTGAAGGACTAGTTATCCAGACTCTGGCCACAGATGCATGCGGACAGGAATTCTTAGAAGTACAGAACCTGAGAAACGTGTGCACGTGCGCGCACACACACAAACACACACCCTACACTAGGACCCCTAGAATTTGAAGCTGACTTGTGTTATGTTAGGTCAGTTGCCCTCTTCACTTGCCCCTCTCCGTCAGTGACATGTCCTTGCACACTCCCAGGGCTTGGAACCTGACAGAGTCAGTCAGGGAGTGAGGAAAAAAGACACAGTCATACAGAAAACCTGGGAACCCATGGACTGGGCTCTCTGGTGGTGAAAATGCAGCCCTCTGGAAGGGCATCGTGTTTATTATATAGGGTAGACTTGAGAGCCGAGGTTATTGCATAGGCTGATAAGGACCCGAGGTGTATGGTTTACAGCTGGATCAGAGAGCGAGGTTTGACTGATCATGTTGGGAGGTCTCTCTAAGGGAGAGGTCTTTAGGCCTTAAATATCTGTGGGGAGAAAGCTGTGGTGGTAATTTCCTTGATACACTGTCAGCAACCACACACAGACCAGAGGAGGGCTTTGCCACTCCCGTAACACGGAGGCCCAGTTCCTTGACTTGACCATGCGCGTGTCAACACACATTGCCTCATGATGTCACACACTCAGGGCTTCCTCAGCTCCCTGCACCTTGGACAAAGAGTTAAGAAGCCCTGCTGTGCTGTGTGGCCTTGTACCTACAAGGTAATTAAAGAGTCCTGTCCAGTACCTTGCTTCTAGGCATAGGCCAGATTTAGCTGCACTAGGTGATAGGAACTTCCTCTCGAGGCCTGAAAACCAGAAGTCAGAGATTTGGGGATTAGAAGTCTTTGCCTTCGGGCCTTTCCTGTGCTGCACAGCAGTTTCTCTCATGGTCTCTCATGTCTTTTCTGAGAACTAGGCCACCTCAGCTCTCCTGGGGCCCTGGTGTGCTTTGGTGGCCTGACCAAAGCTGGTTTCTGGCATTGGTTTTATGACTTGAGAGGTGACCATCTATTTGGTTGTTTGGTTGGTTGGTTTGGTTTGGTTTTTCAAGACAAGGTTTCTCTGTAGCTTTGGAGCCTGTCCTGTAACTCTCTTTCTAGACCAGGTTGGCCTCGAACTCAAAAGAGATCTGCCTGCCTCTGCCTCCCAAGTGCTGGGATTAAGCCACCTTTTCAAAACAAGGTCCGCAGCAGCTCCTTACCCCACTCATCACGGGTACAGAGTCTCTGGCCTGCCTTCGTCCTGCCTTGCTCAGGTACCGGAATGTGGTGGCTGTCTTTGCTGTGGCCTTGTCTTGCCCAGAACATACACAGTAACTTCTGACCATACTGTCACCTCCTTAGCAAGACCTACTTCCCACAATTCTGTCATGAGTCCTTTCTACCTCATCCCAGTGTTCCCACGCCCTGCCCTGCCTCTCTGGGCTCCTCAATCAAATTAGTCTCTTCTCCTGTGTGACTGCCCTTCTTTGTTACATTAGAGTTCATGCCTAGATGTGAGAAGGGGCTTGACTGAGTGCCTGGAACAGAGCCTGGCCTGGGGCAGGGGCTCTGTGTGGTTTTCAGGAGTGAGTCTATGCTTGAGACTGAATTCCCCTTACTTGGCTATAGGCTCCATATCAGCTCCCCACCCTACCACACCCATCACACATACACGCACGCACGCACACACGCGCAGAGAGAGAGAGAGAGAGACAGAGAGAGAGAGAGAGAGAGAGAGAGAGAGAGACAGAGACAGAGACAGAGACAGAGACAGAGGACAGGGGTCCTGCGCCTTCTGTAGCTGCAGCTGTGGTTGAAAGAGTCGGGACTTAGAGCGAGGAGCCTGTCTGAACAGATAACTGCTAACTGGAGTCTCTTAATTTCATAAGCTTCTCCATTTTGGTTGAGCTGCGATGGTTCCAGTAACTACAGAGATTTGGTTTCTCGAAGTAAATTAACTTTGTCTTTAGATTTCGTGGCTGACCTGCCCCTTGAACTTCCCAGTATGCAGTAATGCCCCAACTCCTGGCCACGGCTAGCTTATGCCCCGAAATAATTACACGGAAACTGTATTCTTTTAAATACTGCCTGGCCCATTAGTTCCAGCCTCTTATTGGCTAGCTCTTACATATTGATCTAACCCATTTCTAATAATCTGTGTAGCCCACGAGGTGGCTTACCAGGAAAGATCTTAACCTGTGGCTGTGTCGGGTGGGAGAATTATGGCAACTGCCTGACTCGGCTTCTTTCTCCCAGCATTCTGTTCTGTCTACTCTGCCTACCTAATTTTCTGTCCTATCAGGTCAAGCAGTTTTCTTTATTAGTTAACCAATGAAAGCAACAGACAAGATACAAGACCTACCTCCATCACTGTATTACTAAATGACAAAAGAAAGAAAGAAATGAAATTGAAAGGCAGGGACATGATTGCTCCTCAGTATGTACATGGGAGACTATAACCAGAGGCAGGGCCCTGACCAGGCTGAGCTAGGCCTTGTGGGGAGGGAGGGGGAAGGAAGAGAGAGGGGGGGAACCAGGTCTGGAGGCCAAAGGTACAAAGGGGGCGGGTAACCAAATGGTTAGATTATATAGAAAGGACAGCCCACAGCCCCTGGGTTGGAGAGTTCAGGGTAGGGAGCTATACAGAAGGAGCCTGGAACAGCAGGGGCTGAGGGATTCCAGGAGGTTCACTTTGATGTGGTAAATAGGCACCTCATTCATTTTACCCAGTTTGAGACTTAAGAAGTACAAACCCCTGTTTGTAAGTAAATGGTGAGCTCTCAGATTCTTACAGACCTTTCTCTAGGTCTCCCCACCCCACTCTCCACAGTAAAGGCCTGTATTGTCCTGCGTCTTTCATCTCTTGTCTCTCCTTGCTGACTTACCCTCTGGGGTACCCCTGCTCCTTCCTCTCCAGTTCCTGTCTCCAACCCCTCAACTCCATTCTCCTGAGTGCAAAGTTCTCCTCTTTGCCTGAGTTATTCATCTGCTGAGTTTGAATTTCTTTCCTTTCTCCAGAAACTTCTTTTCTAACCAGCCTGCAGGTGGACTCCCCAGAAACCATACATAGTGTCCCATGGAGAGTTTCCCCAAACAGAACCATTGGTCTCCCCAGTGGAGCAGCCTCTGGTGTCTGAGCCAATGGTTGGAGACTTGTCTTCCTTTTCTATTGGGAGGACTCTTTTGCACCCCTCCTTGTGGCCATTGCCCTGCCGTCCTCTGACTGCCTAGACAGAATCTCTCTTCTGAAGTGCAGCCTGGCTGAGGTGTCTGATGACTAACTCTGGCCAGAGGGGTAATTCTGCACATTTAAAGGGACCTTACATTTCCTGGCCTTACATTTGCACACCAGAGTATCACCTGACGTTTCCTTCATTCAGGCCTCTATCTCTCTCTCTGCCTCTGCCAGGCTCTCTGCTCATCCTCCTCTGCCTCTCAGAGTCTCCTGTCGGTCTCCCAGACCTGACCCCCTCCGAAAACCGCCATCTCCCTAATGTCTGCTGCTTGCCAAATCTGCTTCTAAGATTTACTACAGAAAAAGGCTGTTTCCAAATCCTGCTGGCGGAGGACAGCAGCCTTGAGTGACCTTCTTAGCAAAACCTGTTTCTCAACCAGACTCCCGCTGTGATCAGATCAGAAGGCTTTTAGTGACCTCTGCCTCCCTGTGCCTTGGCAGCTTCCCTGCCTAACCTTCCCATTTCTTTCTTCTTTCCTCTTCCTACTCCTTCCCCGGCTGGCCAGCCTAACCCTGGAGCAGCCATTCCCTTCCACAGGGTTCTCTAGCTCAGACCCTGACTCCAGCGATGTCATGTGGAAAGCTAACCACTCCCCCCGCCCCCTCCCCACATACCCTGTGTAGGAGGTAACCTTTCGCTGATCCCCCTCCCCGCAAAAAAGACCTGTACTGTCTTTAGTCCTTTGTCCCTCTGTCTGTCATTCCATCTCATTAACCTTTCGGTTAACGTTCTTCCAGAGCTTTCTCCAGCAACTGAATGTGTGCTCTACGGATGGTCCCCAGGATCACCCGAGTGTCCTGCTAGGTGCTGTTTGTCACCACCTTTTCTCTCTTTTCTCCTAGGAGGCCTGTTCGAATATGTCACTGCAGCCAACTACCTTGGGGAGATTGTGGAGTGGTGTGGCTTTGCACTGGCCAGCTGGTCCCCCCCGGGCGGAGCGTTTGCTCTGTTCACAATCAGTACGCTGCTCACCAGGGCAAGGCAGCATCACCAGTAAGTTTGAAACCATGTCTTCGCGATCCCAGTTTGTTCTTAGACTTGAGCATAACCGTTTCCAGGCCTGACTTCCATGGTAATAGTGAGCCGCTAGCCCCACTGCTTGAAGGAGAGAGCTAAGGGAGCAGACCTGCGGCTTTGGGGTCCTCCCTTGTGCCAGCAGGCCAGTGTCTTCCCGTGAAGAGGGAATGACAGAAGTCAGAGAGTCAGGGGCCACTGTGCCTTTGTCACCGTTCTGGGGTAAAGAGGAGACTGTTCGTGTTGATGGATTGCCAAGTCCATTGATCTGACTGCAGAGAGAGGAACAACATTTATCCTTTGTCCTATTGGGATGAGAGAAACCTAGGCTGGGTGTCTGTTAAAAAGATTCTAGCAGCCAGGCTGTGGTAGCGCAGGCCTTTAATCCCAGCGCTCCGGAGGCAGAGGCGGGCAGATCTCTGTGAGTTCGAGGCCAGCCTGCTCTACAAGAGCTAGTTCCCAGACAGGCTCCAAAGCTACAGAGAAACCCTGTCTTGGAAAAAAAAAAATAGATTCTAGCTTAGGTATTTTACGGGGCTTTCCCTTTCCCCTCGTGCTAGTTTATGAACCTACCCCATGCCTTCCTGTTCTTTCACCTCACACTGCATTCTGCAGACAAGTGGCGTTCGCTTTCCTAGTCTACTTAAGTCCCTCTAACCCTCCTGACCTCCCCATCTCAGGGATCAGCACCTGCCCTGTCAGGGAACAGGGCAGTGGCTGCTGTGGCGTCTTCCCGCTAAGAAGGGCAGGCAGAGTCTACCAGCTGTGCAGCTCTAGAAGAGAAAGAACTCTGAGGAGGCGACTCCTGGGCTGGTCCTGGTGGCTTTGGTGGAATTTTGGCAGGAAGTGTATCTCGAGCTCTTTCTGCAGAGCCATCTATAGAAGCAAAGGGCCAGAGAGAATAGTGCTAGAGGCCCCTTGGTGTAGCCCAGACTAGGCCGGCCATTGCCCAAGATGTCCCACAGCCAAGGCTGGTCTTGAGAGTGATGAACCGCATCTCTTTTCAGGCATGTTGGTAGCTATTGGTGTGGCTAGAACCACAGTGAGCGATGTCTCCCAGAGACATCTACTATTTGATTATCAGGCTAAAATAATAGTGGCCCTATCTCTGTTGGCTTCACATAGGTGCTGCAATATTGAATTGAGCCCAGTGTCCAGGGAGTATTTTTCCCTGAAACCCCAAGGAATGCATGCCGGTCACAGTCACCCCAAGCTGTCCCTTCCTGCTGGGTGTTTAGGACCAAACCTGGAGCCAGAACTGGCCACTCCTACCTTTTAGTACCAAGGCTACTTAAGAGTCTGGTTTCAGCAGAGCCCCTGCCCCTTTCCTTAATCCCTGACTGCAGAGTTGAAACGAAAGGCCTTCCTTCACTGTGGCTTCCCTCGGAAGCATGCAGGAGAGGTCTCCTCTGAATGTCCCTCCTCTTTATAGACCAGACACTGGCTAGAGCTTGCTGGGTGGGGTCACCAGGTTGCTCCCCACAGTGACAGGACTTTCTGAGAGATGCCATGGTTCCCAAGGACCTAAAGTCTCTCTGACTACATTACCATAGCCTCCAAGCATGCTTACTGAACACCCTGCCATCTGCATATCGAACTTTGACCTTTGCATAGCTCATTTTCCTACTAGGGTTACTACTTGTATGATGAAGCACAGGAGCAAAGCAATCTGGCCAGGAATTCTTGAAACCAGTTTGTCCATCGAAAGCAAGCTGGGGGAGGGGAGATCACGAGATCTTGGGTCAGCTTTTGCCTACTTGAATTCCCTTGTCCACACGAATGGGCACGTCCAGTCTGCCAGCAGAGAGCTACTCGGACAGTCCCATCTGTTCCCAGGAGAAGTCAGGCTACATAACAGGATTTCCACACCTTACCCATGCGTGCCTGGGTGCTCTGTCTACCCAGCTTCCTCCTTTAGTAAACCACACCAGCCTGAGGTCAGCCAGGAGCCGCATTTGCTGCGTTTATTTAGCAGCTGCTCTAGACCGGCTTCATTCACCTGTGTTCACAGAGTCAGAGCCAGGGTCAGGAGGAAGAGAGGCGCCCACTCATTAGCGCAGTAACATACTAGGAGAGCCAGGGAACCAAGATTTAGCTGCCTCGTTTTGAGACCCATCCACCTGCCAACTCAGAAACATTTCTCGTCATTCTAATTCTAAGAGGGAAGAACCAGGGTGCAGTTAAAACCAATCACAGCCAAACAAAATGTCCACTAGTATAAATAGCTCAATACCCAATAACTGGGATTCACTCACAGTCTCCTGAGCTCTAAAGGGTGCACACAGCTTTGCCTCCCCGACTCTGCCCTGCACAGCACACATGGCTCCTCTCATTGACTCCGGCCAGCTTTGCTAACACAGCTGCTGCTGTCCTGGTGGCCATCCACAGTCCTGATGCTTCCTGCAGCTTTCTGCCACCACAGCAGGACCGTGTGGGAGACCCTGCACATGACCATGTGGGGCTACCAGCATGACTTTCAGCTTTGACCTTCTTGGGACCATAGCCTCCGTGTGCTGACGCACTCACAGATGATGGACCTCAATGACACTTGGATTCTGTGCCAGCACTTTTCTCGAACAAAACAGGGACCAAGAGAGTCCCTCCCGACATTTGAATAGGAAGTACACAGAAACGGGGAATAAATAATTCAGATTTCCAAATGAAAGCCTTACTAATGAAAATCCCAAGGAATTCTTTGTGTTGCCAGGGACATCAGGGCCCCTTCTCAATCTCATCAATAAAAATTGTCAAGTGGCATTGGGAGGAGGCTGGAAGACAGTTTTGTTAGGGCAGGCAAACTGTGCATCGTGGCAGCCGACTAGGGGGATGAGGAGGACACGGGAGGAGAGGAAGAGAGACCAGGATGCAATGGGAGGCGGCGAGCAGCTTACATGGAAAGCGCACAGGCGTAGGCTTTGACCAGCATCGAAAAGGAAGAAAAAGAGAGTTACCCTTTTAAGCTCTGGAAGCGGGCACACTTGACAGAACCGTGCACTGGTGGCATGATCAACCCCACTGAGGGCTGGCTTCTCAGAGCTGAGAGTATAATGTCTCAGGAAGGGTTAATCATTTCTCCTGTCCCTTTAACATGGCTTTAGGCAAATGTGACTTCCTGAGGGTCGTTGGCCAGGTGACTCACAGGCCTGACTGGATGATCTGCGTCAATAGTAGGAACTGTTCCATGCAGTGGAGTAGATCAGAATGTAAGGCCCCACCCAAGGCCAGCCACAGATTCCTATCCCTTGACTAGCAGTCACTTTCTCAAAGGCCCTCTCAGCAGAGCCCTGATAACCTCAGGGGCCTCCAGAGCTTCTGTAACATTTTCCCCCTTAAGAATAAGGAGCTTAAAATCACTTAGAAAATGGGCCATCGTTGGGGGCGGGGGATGCATATAACCACGCCCACCATGAACGGGTTAGCGTCTGAGCTAGAGTTTCCATCCTGCCTCACAGACTCCAGGCAGGGTGCTCATCTAGGAGGAGCGAAGGAACCAGAGCGCCCCCTGCTGGCCAGAGAACTGAAGCCATTTCTTGCTTCTGACCTTGAAGAATGGCCTTTGCAGTCCCCACCCTAAACTGCTTAGCCAGTTCCTATCCAGGGCCTCATCATTTGTGGAGTGTAGGACGAATAACAAAAACCCAGAGACAAATATGGGGTTCAAACTGAGGATCAGAAAAGCAAAACAGCCAGCCGCTAGAGAAGTCTTACTCTGCCAAGGCTGGGTGACCACAGACGGAGTCCCAAGCCTCTGTCTCCTCCCGTGCTATATGACTTCTGAGCTGAAGATGCTTTTGTTGAAATTGATGTCAGTGTGGGGTGATTTTGAGTCCTAAAGAGTAACTCAGTTTTGTGACAGTATGTTCATATATTTGTTGACCTTAAAAGCTGAGGACAAAATAATTATCCCTTTGCACAGTCTTGTCATGTTACCTTGGCTGGTTTGAAATTAAAAATCCTATTGCCTCCGCCTCTCAAGTAGCTAAGAGTATAGGCATGTTGTCATAGGGCTAGCTTAATATACGTATATATGTAAGAGGCCTTCATATATGTATATACGTAAGAGTGGCCAAAGTTATACAGTGTCCTCCAGCAGTATCCCAAATCATATAACCAGTGTATACACTCATCTTCACCGACTTGTGCTTTCCTGGTTGCTCTGCCCTTGCCCTCCTGAGACCACTGTCATCTTCAGTAGGCAGAAGAATCAGCTTCTATCAACATGGGGCGTCCTGTACAGGTATCCCCAGGGCGTCTTAAGAAGGAGCTGTGCTGAGTGGGTACCTTTTCTGTGCTGGTGACTATTGACAAATTCTGGGAAAGACTCCTGTCACTGGATCCCATGCAGAGAGGTGACAGGGGATGCAGAGGCCCCGGCAAGCTTCTCGTCCTCTCTGCTATTGCGTGCACAGCAGATGACAGCGACTGGCAGGTGGCCCCACAGGTTGTCATTTCTGTGGCTCTGGACGCAGTTAGACTTACACAGACAGCGCCCTTCACGGCCTCCCCGTCTGCTCAGTGTCTTTCTGCTGCACAAGTAAATGACTGCTTCCCTTAACATCTTCAGTGCCTAGGGAAGCTTCTTTTTACTGACTATTCCTAAATCCTGTAAAGAAAATAAAAAGACTTTTTGGAGATGAGGTCTCATGCGCTGATGCCCAGGCCACCCTCCAGCCCAGCCTCTCAAGGCGCTGCTACTGTAGGCACACGGCATAGCTAGGCGCCTTCGTATCCGTTCTGATTCTGCCCGCTTTGTCGTCAGCCTCCCCAGCTGGCTGCCTGTATTCGTGCACTGGAAATACTTGCTTCAAGTGAGGAGCCGAATTGCCGACATCACCCATTGTATGTTTAGTTCACGTCAGCGTCCCTTCCCAGAAAGGTGAATTACTCAGGGCACTTCTGAGACACATTTGACACTTAAAATTATTCACGGTGTGGATAAATGGCAAGTCCTTATTGCTTAAAAAAAAAAAGCAAAAACAGAAAACAACAACTTAGGGCTGACAAGATGGCCCCTAGTAGGCTAAGGTGTTTGCCATCAACCCTGAGAATGTGAGTTCAATCCCTGGCACCTATGCAATAGAAAGACAGAACTGATAACTCAGAAAGTTGTCTTCTGACCACTGTGTGTATACACACAGACACAAACTTTTAAAATGTAAAAAAACACCTAGGTATTTGTTGCGTAATCACTTTCGTTACCAACTTTGGAAATGCTTAAATAACAAGATGAGTTGGTTTTCTAAACGCTTTTTTCTCTCATTTTAGGTGGTACCATGAGAAGTTTGAAGATTACCCCAAATCGAGAAAAATTCTAATTCCATTTGTGTATTAATGTGATGTCAGCGGCATCGTCCCTGAAGAGCTCCTTCCTGGCGGCGATATCTCTCTGGGCAATTATCAATGAACTGTTTTCCTTAATTCTGCAGCACCACTGTTCTCAGGAAGGGCTATGGGGGTTTCCATCCCCTGGTAAAGGAGTAATCCCACTGTGTGCTGTTAGGGACGGTGCTGCCTGCCAGACCAGGATTGGGGAGCACTGGGCCATTGCAGCTATCTCTGCCTTCAAATGTGCCTTTTTGCCGTTTTGGTTTTGCTTCTTTGTTTATTTCTAGATTTTTGTTTGTTTTGGTTTAGGTTTTTTTTTCTTTTCAAGACAGGATTTCACTGTGTAACCCTGACTGTCCTGGAACTAGCTCTTGTAGACCAGGCTGGCCTCCAACTCACAGAGATCTGCCTGCCCCTGCCTCCTGAGTGCTGGGATTAAAGACGTGCGCCCCCACCACCCATTGATTGTGCATTTTTGAGGCCAAGTCTCACTGTGTAGACCAGGCTGTCCCTACACTCACAGAGTGATGAGAAGCCTCTCGCGTAAAGGCGTTCGCCTCCGCCACCCCATTGCCACCAAACCTGGCAGTGCCTCTGGGTTCTGTGCGGCAGAAGTGGAAGAAGAAACCACTGATTCCACCACCTCTTACAACCAACCAACCCTGCACGGAATGCACACAGGTCAGCAGGAGTCTCCTGCCTCCTCCGTGGACGTGTGTTCTGCCTGTTCAGTCCAGGCCGGAGAGGCCTGGGGCTGCGGGAGAGATCCCAGTCCACCGGCTGGCGTTCACTGCAGCTGCTCCGCTAGACCCCGAGACTGGGGAAAGGCCTCTTTCACTCAGCTCTCCCGGTGACATGCTCCTATAAACATGCTACAGTATCACCACTCACTCACTAGCCCTGCTTGGGTCTTCCTTTGGTCTAGGCGGAACTAGAAGTCCTTAAGGCACTTAAAAAATATCTTTATTATTATAAAACAAAACCTCAAAACAGAATTCCTTATTTTAAATGAGCCCAAAGACCAATCATGGCCCATGCCAGAAACGCCAGCACTCGGGATGCGCGCCTGAAAAATAAATAAATAAATAAATAAATAAATAAATAAATGCCAATACCGACGCCAATTGGCTACCCCTCCAAGGAAGTAGCTGCAGGTAATAAAAGACACCGTCCACCCAAACACCAGCTTGGGAGAGTGGTCCCCAGCTGGGACCCTAAGCCCACAGTGGCTCTTTGCAGTCTATGAGCCACTGGTGAAGAGCCATCCCCATTAAACAGACCATTCCCCTGGGGCAGTGCACTCTCTGCTGTCTGCCATCATCGGGGAAGCGATGGGACAGTGTGCCCTCTGACCCACAGAACATGCTGCATTGGGACCTCCCAGCAACCTGATGGTGTGCACAGAGCCCCCGCCCGCCTTTCCTGTGTGCAGCACCTACTTTCCCTGCCTCCAACACCTGCCTTCCTCGGGTCCACCTCCGGGTGCCCACCCACCTGCCTGCCCTGTGGCCTTCCTAGCAGGGCTTCCTCTTACACAGAAACCAATCTCTGTGGGTCTGGCGTGCGGAATGTCTGGAGTTGACACAGAAAACGTCAGGGCATGGCTGTTTCATTTCAACAAATTCAGACACTAAATTCATCATCGGGGCAGGCAGACATGGCGCTGGAGAAGTAGCTGAGAGTCTTCTGTCTTGCAGACATGTAGGCAACATCAAGTCAGTTGGGATGCTGGGTGGTATACTGAGCATAGGAAACCTCAAAACCCATGCACTAGAGTGATAAACTTCCTCTAACAAGGCCACACCCACTCCAATAAAGCCACACCTCCTAATAGTGCCACTCCCTATGATCTTATGGGAGTCAGTCACATTCAAACTACCACCTTCCTCTTCTTGGCCCCAAAAGTGTATAACAGTATCAGTCAATGCAAAATACATTCAGTCCAACTTCAAAAGTCCCCATAGTCTATCACACTCCCAACAATGTTTAAAAGTCCAAATTGTCTTCTGAGATTTTTGCAATGTATTGTAATGGCCTGTAAGCTTAAAATCAGAAAGCAGATCACATACTTTGAACATACAGTGGTGCAGGGTATACATTACCATTCCAAAATACAGGGAAGGACAGCCAGTGAGGAAATACTGGACCAAGGCGGACTCCAAACTCTCCATCGCCATGTCTGATGTCAAAGCGCTCCTCAGCTCTCCAACTCCGTTCATTCAGCTTTGCTGACTGCAACACACTCTTCCTCTTGGCTGCCTCCACTCTGCTAGCAGCTCTCCTCAGTGGATATCCCTCGACTCTGCCAGCTCTAGCATCTTGGGGTCTCCAAGGCAATCCAGGCTTGTTCACAGCTTCATGAAATGGTCTCTTTAGGGACATGTCTGACATATGCCTGGCCTCAGCATCTGTCCTTAGGCACAGAGACAAATTCCATAACCGCTTTCTTCTATCCTTGACTCTAAAGCCAGAACCTCCTGGCTGAAGCTGCCAAGTTCTGCTTGCTGGGGCTGGAACACGGCCCCCTTGTTCAATTACATCTCCACCAGCTTTCTGTTTTCCTCCCTCACTGCCTGAGCGTGGATGCACTAAGACTCACTCTGTAGACCAGGCTGGCCTCAGACTCAGAGATCCACCAGGCTCTGTCTCCCCAGTGCTGGGATTAAAGGTGTGTGCCACCACACTGGGCACTAATCTGTTCTTAAATTCCTTTTCACAAATTGGACACTTAGCTGGGGGTGGGGAATCTTACCCAGAGGTCACCACTCCCTTTATTCCATTTCTTAATCCATTTATCTCCTTAAACACGGGCCACGTGTTAATTCCGTGCTGCGTCCTGGTGCCCACTTCTCAGCATCACATTTGTGACTTACCCTGATTAATCTGTTCCTTTTCATTATAAATCTTCATTAGAGTCACCACAAATAACAACTTGACAGAGTCTCTACTAGGCTGTTTTGAGATTTCCTCTGCCAACAGAATTAATCCAATTTCTTTGTTTTAGCCTCAGGCAGACTGTTTGGGCAAGGGCAAAGGCAGCTTTTTTCTTCACCGAAATATCACAACAACGATCTCTAGGCAACATAATAAAATTCTGCTCCTCTGAAACCTCTTGAGTGAGTCCTGCACAGTTCAAATAACTCGGCACCACACTCTTCCATGTACCTGCCAGTATGGCAGTGCTTAAAGCTTTCCACTGCTTTCCTAACCCACTCCCAAAGTCCATAGTACTCCAAATAAAAACATGGTGCAGCCTATGCCAGCAATACCCAAGTCCTGGTACCAACTTCTGTCTTCGTTAGGGTTTCTATTGCTGCGAGGAGACACCATGACCATGGCAAGTCTTATAAAGGAAAGACATTTCAGTGGGGGGGCTCACTTACACTTCAGAGGTTCAGTCCATTATCATCATGGTGGACATGGCAGCGTGCAGACAGACATGGTGCTGGAGAGGTAGCTGAGAGCCCTGCATCTTGGAGGCAACAGGAAATGGTCTGAAAGTCAACAATGAGGGAATCTGAGCAAAAGCCCCCCCCCCCAATAGTGACACACTTCCTCCAACAAGGTTACACCTACTTTAACAAAGCCACAATTCCCAACAGTGCCAGTCTCTATGAGCTTAATTTTAAGTCTCTATGAGTTCAAGCTAGCCTGGGCTACCCATGGAGCTCCAAGACATCCTGTGCTACATAGCAAAATTTTAAACCAGCATCATCCTCAGCAGAGGTTTCAGTATGATACGAAATAACAGGGCCAGGGAAGGGCTGGCGTCAGCTAAGATGCTAATGTGATAGAAGGGTGAGCTCCTAAAATAAATTCACATTTGCTGGGCCTGTTCCGAAGAGTCCAGGTGTTTCCGGGAGAACCTATCTGTGGCACCAGCCTGAGATGCCATGTAACAAAGCTTCAGCTGCTGTGCCCAGCTCAGGCCCTCGTTGACTGGTTCCTGCACTTCACAGACAGCACAGACCTCTTGTTCTGCCCACACAGCAAACAGCTGTTTTCCTAAAGGGAATAAGACATAGTTTGTTCTGGAACCATTTTCAGTGGCTGTGGTCCAGCTACATAGGTTTAGGTTACCCCAAATTCCATGTCTCCCTGTGGAAGCAGCTTCCTGAAGGTTCATAGTTTTGTAGAACAAAGAGAGTCATAAGAAGACAAATTTAAAACACACAGGTGGGTGTATTAGAGAGGTGGGTACCGCAAGATGGCAGAAGCCTTGCTGCAGGCCTAAGATGTTATCCTATGACATTGTCAAGCTTCTGAGTTGGTGGCAGCGGGTCATCTGCTCAGTTAATAGATTTCAAAAGGGGTTTATCTGTCTTCACGAGATGTTAGTCCTGATGTGATAGGGGGGCAAGGACTGGGCTAAGGCAACCTGGAGATTACATAATTAGCATTTTTACCTTTTTAGGTTTTAGCATTTCGAACCTTTCCACACTGTTGTGGTTCTAATCAGTCCATCAGTCTCAATAAGCAAATCCAGCCTATTTCTAGGACCTCTCATTCACAACATGGTCCCCCTGTTGTTGGCCAATCAGCATACAAAGGCAATGTGTTATTTATTAAATATTGTAAGGTCCTTCATATCCAGGAAGCTCATTGTTAAGATCTAGTATAGATTAGGTTGGCTGGTTGGCAGGACAGCAGTCTTCAGGAGAGAGGAATAGCTGGCAAGGGCCATTAAGAAAGAAACTTGGGAGGTAGAGACAGCTGGATCTCTGAGTTTGAGGCCAGCCTGGTCTACATAGAGGGCATCAGTGTTGGCTGAGGTTTCTGTCCCACCTGGACCCACAGTCATTCAGTCCCAAAGAAAAACAGAGGTCGACATTAATCTTATATTAGCCCATAACTCTTGTCCGTGTTAGCCACGTGGCTTGGTACCGTTCATCAGCAAGGCATTCTCATCTTGCTTCCTCTGTGTCTGGGTGAGGACTGCAGACAGCATCTTTCCTTTCTCTAAATTCTCCTGTTCTCATCTCCCCACCTCTACTTCCTGCCTGACTACTGGCCAATCAGCATTTTATTAAAAATAATACAAGTGGCAGGATAAAAGACCATTGTCCTACAGCAGTACAGGACAGCTAACTAGGGCTACATTGAGAGAGCGTCTCTCAAAAAGAAAAACAAAAGAAAGGAAGGGAGGCTGGGAAGGAGGGAGGGAGGGAGGGAGGGAGGGACGGAGGGAGGGAGGGAGGGAAGAAGAAAGGAAAAATGAATCATATTAAAGCTATTAGCCATCATGACTGGTATCTGACTTTTTTTTATTTTATTCTCTGTGTCTGACAGAAATAAGATTTACATGTAACAGACAATAGAACTATTAGACCTAAAATTAAGTAATCAAGAACACAGTTTAGCCTATTGGAATGAAGGTAACAGATGAAGGAAATATGTATTTTAAATAACCGATTTTACATTTAAAAACTTAGATTGACTCTAGGTATACTCTCCCTATATTTACAGCCATGTGTACTCCATGAACTATATATCCATGATAGCATGTACTCCATGAACTATCTCTAGACCAGAGTACCTCATGAATTATATATCCATGAAAGCATGTACTTCATGCGCTATCTCTATACCCATGATAGCATGTACTATATGAACTACCTCTATACCCATGAGAGCATGTACCTCATGAACTATATATATCCATGATAGCATGTACTCCATGAACTATCTCTATACCTACAATAGCATGTACTCCATGAACTATATATTCATAATAGCATGTACTCCATGATATCTCTATACCCATGATAGCATGTGCTCCGTGATATCTAAGTGTTAAATATGGAACTCTGGGAGAAGTCATCGTGGTTTTATCCTTCTTTATTAGAAAAACATGAATATTGTTTAAATCCTATCTTGTTTTAATTGTTTTAATCCTATCTGAAAGCATTATAGAACATCATAGACACTAATTTAATGAAGAAACATTAGTACTTAAGATATAAAATATAAATGTTGCTATTAGAGGTTAAAGTTTTTGCACAATTTGGATACGAGTTAACTCAAATATTTGATTATAACTAACTAGAGTAAATGAAGTTTAAATGTAATTTAAAGACTTTTTTGTTTTATCCAAATTATGCTGAGTAATGAGAAATTATATAATATATTGTTATATACATAGTCTATACATAGAGAGAGAGAGACAGTAAAAACACTTGAATCCTTTAACATGAAAATTAGCTTTAAATAGTGTGGATGTTGGGGTAAGCAAATGGTAATAAAAATAAGAATAAAAAGAAAGGACAATATTTTCAATTATAAGTTCATTAAAACAAAGATTAGTATTATTTCATCACTTAGAAATATACTGGGTAGAATATTAAATATCATAAACAATTTTGATAAATATAATAATAAAATAAAGAAACATAAAAGTGTCTGGCGTTGTGGCACATGCCCTGAATCCCAGCACTTAGGATGCAGAAGTAGGCAGATCTCTGAATCTGACACCACCCAGCCTACAGAGCTAGTTTCAGGACAGCCTGGGCAACGTAGAGAAACCCTGTCTCAAAAACAAACAAGCGAACAAAAAGAGTGAAAAAAAGTGAGAGAAATTTTTAACTACTCAGTGTCCTCTACCATCAGTGTCCTCATCTGATGATATCTAGAGGTATCATCCAGCATGTTTGAAGTCCCCATAAACAGACTCTCAGGTAATGTGAGCTTCCTCGTCTAGGCGTGAGTTACAAGTACCTCGATATACACCTAGTCTTTTCATCAGAATGGAGTCTTTGATATGATGTCTTTCCTTTCTTTTAGTTGAAGAAATCATCTGGTTTTCTCTATCCGTTGTGAAGACTCTGTAACTAATTTAGAATTTGAATTACCATACTTAAAAGTCCTTTTCAACACATAAAGCCGGCTGGTGTACCAGATGGCCGTTTATCTCCAAGCACTTTCTCCTTTTTGGAAACCTTGTCACCCACACCTACCCTGCTTTCTCTTTCTGAATACTTGCCTGACTAGCTAGGGGATGTGTGTCGGGTCAGTTTTCTGTGCTGCCTTTGGGGAACTCCTTTCTGCCATATCTTTTTTGGGTACCAGCCTTAGGGAGTGGCTTCTGTGTGCAGGTGTGATCTCTTATAAGGGAGAGGAAGGCCCTCCTCTCTTGGGAGGTAGGAGCAGAAACAAGCTTTGTGCAGCTGTTCAACCTCTCCCCAGGGCAGAGCAGCAGGACATAGTGACTTCCACCTTGTTTGGTATTCTGTGACTCTGTGCTTCCTTTTGATCCCCGTAAGAAAGACATGACCTCTCTTGCATGACCTCTTGCTTTAGTTCGATTTTCTCAGCTTCTGCCCTGAGACCATCTTCTCCCCTGGGTTAGTCTGCACATTTATGCAAGCATGAGGGGACTCATGAGACAGGGTGACCAAGCCCTCATATGTGTCTTCCCAGGTGAGCCAGTGCAGTTCCTTCTGACCTAGGAACAGGATATATTTATTGGGTTTCCCTATGGGGCCACTCTACTTTGCAGGGTGTTCCACCTTTGGGTGGGTGAAAACAGGTGCATCTTGTCTTCGACCTTATCACCAGGTGTTGGTAGAAGTTCTGATTTCAGCAGGGTCACAGGAGAAGAAGCAGTGGAGAAATACAGGGTTATGAATTCGTGGAGGAGGGCCAGGATACAAAGGTCATGTGATAGCAAATCAAAGCATTTCAAAGACAAACAAAACAGAAACCAAAGGACCTTCAGAGTTCTGAGAACAAGCAGAATCCAGAATGCCTTTAGAGCTCTCAAAGCAGGCGAGCAAGCAAAACAGAACATCTAGACGGAAATGCTTTCCAGACAGACTAGATACTTTACACCAAATACTTTGGAGGCAGACTGAAAAGGTATCTATCAAATGACCCCAAATTCCATGCTTTAATGTAGAAACAGTTTCGTGAAGGTTTATAGTTTTGCAGAACAAAGAACGTCATAAATCAAGGCAAATTTAAAACATATTGGTTTTAAGTTGGTTTAAAATTTAAAACACTTCAGAGAGGTGGTTCCAGCAAGACAGGGGAAGCTTTGTTGCAGGCCCAAGATGCTGAGGATAGTCTTACTTTTTGAGTTGGTGGAGGCTAGTGGTTTGCTAAGTTGATAGATTTCCAAAGGGTTCTATCCATTGGTCACGGGATGTTAGTTCTCACACAGAGGCGGCCAAAGAATGACTATACTGGGGGCTAGACCTGCCAGACATGAGCTCATTAGCCTCTGCACCTGCAACACCTCGCCCTCTCCACAGCTCTGTAGCTGTACTCAGTCAGTCAGTGTTTCTGGGCATGGCTTCTTTCCGGGAATTTTTGTTCACAACTTGAACACAGGAACCACACGTCCAGGAACCCACTGTCCTGAATTCTTGGAGGAGTTTCCAGTCTAATCTAGATGGGCTGACAGGGGAGCAGGAGGAGGCGGTGGACAGAGAACTGAGGACCTGGGGTTTCACTCTTTCATGCAGCTTGGCCCTTTGGAAGGCATTGCTGCTGCTCCAAAGAGAAATTGGAGCAGAGGTGGGGGATATATTCTACATCCCTCAGGTGCTGGGCTCATGTTCTGTCTCTTGGAGGCCGGGTCAATGCAGCTCACATGGGAGAAGCAACCTGCCCATAGGTGCCCCTTTCTCAGCATGCTCCTCTCTGTTCCTTCTCCATAGATGGTGGAAACAATATTACTTTATAGATTTTTGGGGAGAAATAGAGTCTTCAGTATCTACAAATACTGCTTGAGAAAGAGTGGGAGAGACTGTTACACTTGTACTTGGAGGGAAGAGGTCAGTGATGTCGGGATGAAGGCAAAGTCACAAGGGAAGGTCAAAGGCCTTTGGGCAAGACAAGCCCAGAAGTGATAAGACATCTCACTTCCATGTCCCTCTGCCTGTCTTCCTTCCTTCCTTCCTTCCTTCCTTCCTTCCTTCCTTCCTTCCTTCCTTCCTTCCTTCCCTCCTTCCTCCCTCTCTCCCTCTTCCTCCTTCTCTTCTTCCCTCCCTCCCTCCCTCCCTCCCTCCCTCTTTCTTTCTATATTTTTCCTTCTTTCTTCTAAACAGGGTTTCTCCATGAAGCCCTGGCTGTCCTGAAACTCACTCTGTAGACCAGGCTGGTCTTGAACCTGAAGATTTACCTGCTTCTGCCTCCCCAGTGCTGGGATTAAAGGCGTGAGCCACTACTGCCTGGATTTCCATGTCATTTCTTACAGCTTGGCCAGAACAAGCACAAAGAGAAGCAGAGCCTGTAGCTGGGGTGAGCGATTGCTGGCTCCTCATCAGGACCGTGCTCTGGCCCCACCCACCACACACTGTGCTCACAAGGCATTCTAGGACTGCTTCCTTCTCCTTCAGGCAGACAACGTCAATCACCGCGTCCATCTAGGGACTGGGACAGCTCACACCATGGTCAGTCTGGGCACTGCAGCTCTGGCTACTGCATGCTGTTTGCCTCTGTGGCCATCCCTGCTGTATTTCAATCCTGCCTTGCCATGGAGACTTGCCTTCCCAGAGGTTGGTTCTGAGCTTTGCTCCTTTCAACTCTTACAGAAGGTGTGGACCTTAAGATGTATGTGAATCCTTCCATCTTAGTAAATACAGTGTTTCTATACTTAGGGTTGATAGAATGAAAAACCAACTAGTGATATATGCTTTATTTCTTTTCTTAAAATCTAGGCAATCCAGCCTAAAATATACACAGGGGAGGAAAGACTGAAAAAGAAATCTGTTCTCAGCGGCTCCCCATGACTGGGTGATGCTTCCCCACTCACGACTCTGGAAGAGCACAGTCACTCCTTATCATTCTTAGCACCAGCTCTACTGCCGGATTCGAAAGCATCTATAAAGAAAATATCTGGCATGAGTTTCTCTCCCTATCAGCTTTGAAAGATGAGTTAGAGGAATGTCTGGCCCAAACAGTCCAGAAACATATTTCTCCTGTAAGTGATGTTTTTCTGTTTTGGATCAGAAATATCTCCATAAGGCCCATGGGAGAAATAAACAAAATTGAGGATGACGCATATGAAAAGCTCTACATGCTACCCCATCAGGGAACTGCAAACCAGAACAGCAGGATAGCATGGCACATCTATTTGAATGGCCCAACTCCATGACACTAACGAACCAAACACTGTTAGAACAAGGCCTGAAAGAATGTCCTAGGATGTCAAAAGGTATGAAGGCTTTGAAAGACAACCTGGCAATTTCCAAAGAAACGAAACATAGATTAATGCTTCACTAAGGAGCTGGAGAAAGGGTTAAGAACACCTGCTGTTCTAGCAGAGGCCCCAGAGGGTCAACCCCCAGCATCCACAAGCTGGCTCACAACCACCCAGAAAGCCAGGTCCTCGGGGTCTGATGCCCTCTGACCTCCGCGGGCACTGTGTGCATACGGTTCATAGACACATGCAGGATAAACACCACATGCACACAAAGTGAATATTAAAAAACATAAACTTAATTCAGACAAGCTTCTACTTACCCACAGGACTTCAGAACTCACAAGCACAGGTCAACCAGTACTTAAATATCTAGACTCTAGAGTAACTTTACTCGGAATCAGTCACAGGGCCAGTGAGACGGCTCAGCAGGTGATGGTGTGTGCTGTCAAGCCCGACAACCTGAGTTCCAGCTCCTGGACCCTCCTGGCAGGAGGGAACCAGTTCCTACAAGTTTTCCTCTGACTTCCTCGGGTATGAAGTGGCAAGTGAGTTCACACCCTTACCCTCACCCAAACACAACAAATAAGTGAGTGCAGTAAAGGGGGGAGAGAGAGAGAGAGAGAGAGAGAGAGAGAGAGAGAGAGAGAGAGAGAGGATAAAAATACAGGAGAATAACAAAAAGCTTTGCTTTTGTGTGTCTTTCAAGCCTGGGTCTTGGGTCTTGCTATATAGTCCAGACAGGTTTTCTACTTCAGTCCCCAAAGCAGTGAGAGTAATAAGCACATTAAATATAGATGCTCAGCTAAGGAAAGCACTTTAAATGGATTATATACGTGTGTGCGTGTGTGTGTGTGTGTGTGTGTGTGCGCGCACACGTGCACCACAACATCCGTGTCAAAGTCAGATGACGACTGCTGGAGGACTTTCTCTCCTTCCATCGTGGACCTGAGGGTTGAGCTCTCATTATCAGGTGTGCATGGCAGGTGCTTTACCCTCTGAGCCCAGAAAAACGCTTTTTAAATTTGACTTTTATTTTGAGGCAGTGTCTCACTGTGTAGCTCTCGACTAGACTGGAACTCTCTAGGTAGACAAGGCTGGCCTCAAACTCACAGAGATCCTCTTGCCGCTTTGCACTCAGGGTGTGTCAAGTGCACTGGCCCTCGGTATCACACTGATGCTCTGAAAGCCTATGACTGTTGGACCCAGCTCATCATTGGAGCTGAGATACAGTTTAGCTTAAAAGCAGAGAGTAGCAAGGAAGAAAAGGAAGACAAAGTTGGTGACAAAGACTGTGATATGGCCAGGACACAGCTCTGAAGACCTGGCAGTTTGTCCTATCACAATGTCACACGATGTCAGCCCCTGGGGAGCCCAAGAAAGAAAGCAAAACTTGGGCACTGGACACTGTTTTCAAATAGAAATAGGCTTCATGCTGAATGAATTTCTTTCCTTCCGCCTACCCTAGTTTGTTCATTCAGAAAGTGCTCGTGTGCCCCTCTGTGCCAGGAATCCGGCTAGGATCTGAGAGTGTGAGAATGAGCTGGGCAGGCATGCCCTATGCGTGCAGAGTCCAAGACAGGATGTTGCCGTTGAACAGTTTACACAGATAAGGATCCTGCGAAGTGGCCATCCATACAACTCATGAGGCTTTCTCCCACAGGGCCAGTGTGTGGTTAGCAGGACAGATGTGCAGAGAGCAGGGACAATGTCCAGGCTTCTGAGAAACTAGACAACAGCTTTGAAGTGACGCGAATCTCTGGAAATAATACTGCTACTGTCTGACTGGTCAGAGAGAGGCTTGTGTTGTGGAAATGGAAAATGGGATTGGCCTACATCCCACAATGGATCCCGTTGGCCATGCCACTCTGGTCGGTGTTCTTGCCCAATGCCTCACAACAGGAATTGGAATACACACAGCCAGCAACTGGAAGACAGCGCGTATCGCTCTTGGTGCTGGTGCATGTGCTGGTACAACAGAAAGGGACGGGTGGGTGTCTTTGAGTGTTTATTTCCATCTAAGTTGGAAAAACAAAACTGGTAATGCAGAGCTGGGTGGTCTGCGGTGATTCACGAGGTCTTCAGAGACTCTGACGTAGGGGTGGTGACCCTGGCGGCGTTTCTAGTCACTTTGACTGGCTCGTTCTCTTTCTGTAATCTGAACGAGGCTTATATTCACGCTGAACTACCTGGAGGTCTTCTCAGACGTTATCTGGGTATTTATGGATTCCCACAAACTCAGATTGTGTGACCGGAAGTAGCTATTCACCCTCGCTTATCATCCTGCCCACACGGCACCAGCCAAGCTCCTGGTGGTTTCTGTGCAGCAAGCTCTCCAACAAGTGCGTTAATTTTCTCTTCTGATATGTGAACACCAGAGGTTTCTTCTTACCGCTCAGGCCCAACAGTGCCCCTGTGCAGTCTTGCCTCAGGGTTATGCTCACTTTCCTTCTCTCTGCCCTAATCTCTCTCTGAGAACTTAGGTTTCTTCTTATCACTCAGGCCCAACAATACCCCTGTGCTGTCTTGCCTCAGAGTTATGCTCTTTCCTTCTCTCTGCCCTAATCTCTCTGTGAGAACTATGAGAACTTGGCTGTTTTGGTATCCTGTGAAACACCACACTGATCGCTCTCATTGCCAGAACCATGCAGGTTGGATTTGATGATCAGGAAGTAATCTGAATCTTTGGTGCCAGGTTGCTCCGTTGCTGTTATGAAGTACCACACTCCAGGTGGTTTAAACAATGGCGGCTTGTTTGCTCACAGTTCTAGAAGCTTCTAACTAGGCACCAGAAGGATTTTGGAAGAGCAGCTCAGGCTGCTCTGTCTGCCTTACGAAAAGGTTTCTTCTCACTGTGCAATACCCAGCCTGTCTGTGCCCACAGACAGACCTCTGGGGTTCCTCTGGTTACAAGGCAAACCTGGCCTTGTCCTGTGAGCTCTCAAGCAACACCGTGGCCTCACTTAACCTAACTACCCCTAGAAGGCGCAACTCTAATCAAGGACCCATTGAGAATTAAGGCTCTCACTTGTGCACTGGAGGGGACCACGATTTCATCCACAACAGGCATCTCGAGTTCATGGCAGATGTAGGGTATAGGCATGCCAGGAACTCTAACAGGCTCACCCTCTGAATAACGTCTTGGGTACTACGTCTGAAGTACACTGGGGTGTGATGTTTCCTAGGGAACGGAAAAGCTACTGAGTGCCATTACATTTACAACTGGGATGATGCTCTCCATCAGGGGTGCTCAGGACTTAGAGGCAACACTTCACATCTGAGTGTGCTATTTAGGGTCCCGCGCACTCCCAAACTTCTGTTGGTGGACCTGGTGCTGCCCACTCCAGGAGGGTGCTGCAATAGTTTAGGTGCCTTCGGGTACACGAGTGAGCCGCAGAAGTGCATGACCAGTACTGTGTGGGTCTGTTTTTCTCTGTGAGGATTTGTCTTCCTAGCCCCCAGGGAAGAGGTGCCCCCATGCCTGCTCTGTAGATGGCTCCTGACACAGAGAGGCCTGCTCAACAGGCTGCTGCATTAAGATCAAGCACGGAGAACCCAGGAAGATCACCAAGGTGCAAACCCAGTTGTCCCTGTCTTCCCTTTCCTGGAATTGCAGTTTAGGGTTATTTTAAAGACGTGGACCCCGAGACCCTGAATTTCTTGTAAATTACTTGTTATGCTTGCAACTTCTCTGAGCAAAACAACTTGTTTTCCTGTGTTTGCAGCTTCTCTGAGCACGAGACCCTGATGGCAGGGGAGTGGGTTCTGATAGATCCTGAGAACTGGGGCGTGGCCAGAGCTCTATATAAGCTCCCCCTGAGCACAATAAAGTGGGCATTCTTGTATCAAGGATGACCCGTGCCCCCGTGTCTCTGTGTGTATGTGTGTATGTTTTTAAGTCTCCAGCCTAGTTCCCAGCTTGCGTACCATAGAGTGTAGAGCAGATGCTAAGTTTTACATTTCAGTATGCAAAGCAACAGGGCAGCCTCAGTTTGAATGTGAAAGAAGATAGTGATGACAACTTGAAAAAAAAAGCAGCCAAGCCACCCTGTGTAGGCACTAAAACCTTTCTGTATAGAGCCAGGAATACCCAACCTTCCCAGGATGTCCCAGTCCTGATAGCCCTGGTCAGGCTCTTGGGCACCTAAAAAGATGAGTTAAGATCAGCCAAAGCCCTTGTGCTAGCAGAGATTCATATTCCTTCTAAAACAGTAGCTGCCAATCCCTCCCCCTCCTCCTCCTCTTCTTTCTCTCCCTCCTCATCCTCTCCTTCATCCTTTTTTAAAAGAATCCAAATTAAAAACTATAAATCACCCCCATGCAGTTGGTTGCCCAGAGTCATTAAGAAAAGCAGGGCTTTCTCCAGTCAGTGGGAAGGGTTTCAACACCTTGGACAGCACCAGGCCTTTGACAGAGCTGGGTCAAAGGACAAAAGCCAAGAGCTGTAGGCAGCTGAGCAAAGCGGCCCTGAAAACATACATATGAGCAATATTCTAAGAACTAGAAAGGCTATATTTAGGAATGTGTATGTGTGTGTATACAAATACGCCTGCAATAACAACTAGTGTGTAAAAGAGGCCATGGATTTGCAGGAGAGCAGGAGGGGTGTATGGGACAGTTCGGAGTGAGGAGAGGGGAGGGAGAAATGTTGTAACTATATTGTAATCTCAAGAATAAAAAGTTTAAAAGAACAAACACAACAGAGCTCCCAATTCCACCAAGAATATTAGTAAGCCTGTTACTCATACACACCATGGACTCAGTGAATTCAGTTCAAGAGAATTGATACTGTGTGTGAGTTTGTGTTAAAGTAGATTGTAAAACCTAATACCTGAAATCAGAGATGGGCTAAGCAGGTTTCTGATAAAATCCAAATGGCCATCACCTCAGAGGGAAACGCACCTAAACACTGTCCAGCTGCGTAGCCAACCCTGGGGATGGCTTTTGTAACGGGGGCAAGGCTGGACCCAGAGCTGAGAAACGGCAGACAACCAGCACAGAGCCAGGGCTGCAAAGGGGCAAGAGACTGGCTTTGCAGACTGTCATGGGAAGAGTCCTCAAGCCCTGTTCCTCACTCTGGGTACCTGTGAATGGGGACGCTTCTCACCAGAGTCAAGGATGAGGGACATGAACTGGAAGGGGGGGGTCTCAGCAGAACACTGGTTATGTTGAGACCACCTGTCCAAGAATGTTTCCATCATCACTTCCTGTTTAGATTTTCAAAACCTGTTTCTGACTCCAATGTCCAATACACATGCAAACACACACCTGTGCTTCCACGGTCATATACTCACATTCAAGCATTCCCCATGTCTGCACACTGCTTCCCACAGGTACACACACACACAGAGCTGCACAAGTATTCACTCACACACACCACGGACTCAGTGAATTCAGCTCCTCGTCTTCATTCTCCTGCTTTTGAGAAGCCAATGAGAACTGTCTGTGTTGATGCTGGGAGAGCCCAGGGGATAGCTTTGTGCCTGCAGCCACAACACTGTGTTTTCCCAACTGTGCTCAAGTGAACAACGTCCTTGTCGTAAAACCTGGAAATCATATGAGTTCCTTACATGGCAAAGGGGACTCAGCACACATGAGCAAGGATCATAGCAAGGCCTATTATCCTGATGCATTCAGGTGACTCAATGACATCGCAGAACCTTTTCAAAGTAGAGGCAGTGGGGCCAGCATCTGAGATGCTGACATGAGGCAGCAGATGATGGAGGGATGCCCTGAAGAGGAGCAGGCATGAGCCAAGGACACTTGGTTGGGATGGTCACCCACTAGAAGCTGAGGAACAAGGAATGGGTTTCTCTCCAGAGCCCCCACTGACCTCTACACATGAGCCAATGAAACCGATTTTGAACTTCTGTCCTCCAGAACTGTCAAATTCACAAGATTTCAAATTACTAAATTTGTGGCAGCTTCTTGTGGCAGCCACAGTAAATCAAAATGACCATTGTCTTACAGCAGATGTGTATGCCTGTGTGTGTTTCTTTTTTTTTTTTTTTTTTTTTTTTTTTGNTTTTTGGCCAAATGGAATCATGAAGAGTTGGTGGTTTTGTGCTGTGTGTGTTTCTTTTTTTTTTTTTTTTTTTATGGCCAAATGGAATCATGAAGAGTTGGTGGTTTTGTGCTGTTTGGAAATTGTTAGAGTCAATCCCTAGCATAGCAACACTTAAAAATATTTTCATTTATTCTTGGAAAATTTCATACATGTGTACAATATATTTTGATAATATCCACCTTTTGCTCCCCATTAGAATGCACCCCAAGTTTCCCCTCCCAGCTCCATAGTCTCTTTAATTAGTTTTAATAACCCACTGAGGTGAATTGGTGCTGCCTACATGTAAATGGGTGTGGGGTCATCCTCAGATCCTGGGCAGCCTAGCAGGGGCCATAGCCCCAAAGACCCATCACTCCTGGCAGCTCTCAACTGCTGACGGATTTTGACAGCACCACTTTTTAAGAGGGACTCCACAGAATTCCTTTGCCTGGGTGAATGTGTCATGTCTTCCAGTTTTCAACACCTTCACATTGATTCCTTTCACTAGCGGAAGGGGTGCCATCCCTCTATAACATCAGCACTGTGCAGTTTCTGCTGGGTGGACTGCAGACTGGCAGCTGCCACCCACTCTCATTCCAGTACGGATGAGCCCCTCCCTGTGATTATAAACACAGGGAGCTTTGTCCTCTGTCATTTCCCGGCTGAGAAAGGTCATGCCTCTCATCCTTTTGATTCAACATAGATGTGGTTTTATTCCAAAAGGTTCCATAGCACTTTCTATTTCACTTGGTTTACTCTGTTGTTACACGTTTGTTCCATTACGGCATCTTGGACTTATTTATAACCTGCAGCCCACAGAAGTGGCCAAACTGGTCATCACCCACTTTGTCCATGTGTAGTAAACACGCAGGTTTGTTTTGATTTAAAACACTGGCATGCATGGGGTAGAGACAGGCTCTGAATAGCACTGACATAAATCAAGAGCTGCTGCATGCGAATGCTAAAGTCACAGACAAGAGTAGTGGGCAGAAGAGCATTGAAATGCAAAGGATTAGGCTGGGGGAAATTACGTCCTGAGCAAGCCTGAGGACCAGAGTTCAAATCCCCAGCACCCCTGTAAAAAGCCAGTCACGGCTATGCATGTTTGTGATCCCAGCGCTATGGGAACACAGACAGGAGTGGCCGCCAGCCTATTTCCCACTTCAGTGAGATTGTCTTAAGGGAATGATGTTGTGGAATATGGTTTTAAGATGTGTTACATCTGTTTATGCTGCAGAATATGACTTCAGCCTTGTAAAGGCGTGTTACGTTTGCTTATGTTTGTAAGGGTGTGTGTTTAATTATGTAAAGATGCGTTGCATCTGTTTCACCTTGCCTGCCTAAGGCACCTGACTGGTCTGGCCTAATAAAGAGCTGAGCAGCCAGTAGTTAGGCAGGAGAAAGGATAGGCAGGGCTCCCAGGCAGAGAGAATAAATAGGAGGCAAAATATAGGCTTTAGAGAAGGCAAAAATGAGGGTCTCGCCTAGCGCAGGAAGCAAGGACACCAGCCAGATAGATATAGAGGAGTGAAAGTGGATACACAGGGGTACGAGAGGTAATGAGCCTCAAGGCAAGAGGTAGACACATAGAAACAGGTTAATTAAGTTAAAACAGCTAGCTAGAAAAGACCCAAGCTAAGCCCAGCATTCTAAATGCACAAGTCTCTGTGTCGTGACTTGGGAATAAGGTATGGAGTGATGGAGAAAAACACCAGTGGTCTCTCTGAGAACCATTTTGCACCCACGCCCACATCTGTACACAAACCACAGATGCACATGCTCACAAAACACAAAGAATTGATTTATTCTCGAAAAGATATGTAACTTACAAAAATTACCGATCCTCAGCCCTGTGATTAAGACCCAGTAAACTTAAGTTGGAATGTCTGAGATGCCACGTGAACCAGAAACACGGAGACATGAGCAGAGAGAGAGGGGATTGATTCAAATCAGTGGGTACATGTCATTGTCAAGGCTGGGTGAGATGGGCCATTGGTGATACCAAAAGAAGCCAACGACCTTGACAAGACAAGCTCCTAAGCTCGTAACAAAATATCAATATAGTGACTGAAGAGATGGTCATGGGTTGGGTTAAGAGTGCATCTTGGTCTTGCAGAGGACTGGATTTCCATTCCCAGCACCCACCACAAAGGATCTTCTGCCCTCTTCTGGTCTCATCAGGTACTGCATGCAGTATTCATAACCACAAATAAGCTAATTATTATTTTTTAATTTATTTATTTCTTTATTAATTAATTAAAGATTTCTGTCATTTCCCCACCACCGCCTCCCCTTTCTCTCCCCCTCCCCCAATCAAGATAAGCTAATTGTTAATCAATTAAAATACCACTACAATCATTTCTAGAATCAAAATCCAAGTCACTAACTTCCAAAGGACAGAGGATATAAGATGTTTTTACTGTGCCAGCAAGAAGAGAAATGATGGAGGAAGAGGAAAGAACAGAGGAAAATTCAAGGAGCAGAATTTAAGTAAGCATCACTGTATCAAGTGGGGTTTTAAGAGGTGTGACCCCCGTGGTGCACAAAGCCACGCCTGCCACCTACAAGGTAAATAACCCCGAAAGCTGACGCTAGGAGGCTAACGATGTAAGAGATCAAGCTTCCCGATTTTGTTTTCATCGCCTAAGGTTCTCTTCATCAGGCTGGCGTTTCTGCATTTCCACGTACATTTTAGAAGCAGCTTGCCAGTTTCCGAAACAATCACCATGCTGGAGTGTTACTTAGTGTTACTGTATCGATCAGCACAGAAAACAAACAGAGCTGCACACTAGTGAGAGACCGGCTCTCTTGGGTGACTGACAGCTCCACCACTCAGTCACAAGCAGAGCCTTGCAGACGACCCGCGCCTTACCCAGAAAACACTTCTGCGCAACTGTCCGCCCACAAACTGGCTGCTCCTTGGAGCTGTACTGCCTTTGCGACTGCTCCTTGCAATTGAAAAGGACTGTTGCAGCGTCAGTGCGTCTTGTAGAATTCTCATTTCTTTCCTCAAAAAGCTTCCTCTTGACTTGACTTCTAAATATACAAGTCACTCAGGAAGCCTAGTCACACCGATGCAGACCTCACCAACAGACCAAACTTGCCTTTGGAGCATGTGTCTTTCCTAGCATCTGATTTGACAGCCCTAATCCATGAAACCTTTATGTTTCTGACCCACGGGCTGAGACCCCTGTGCTCATTTATCCTCAATTCTCGAGCAAAGCCAAGCAAAACCATCAAACAAAAGATGACCATAGAAAGTTAAAAGATTCTTTTCCCCCAGAATAGGCTCAGGTTGCTCATATGTTTCCTTTTTCTCCCATGGAATTATGCTGGATTTTAGACATCAGAAGAGTTTAGCTCCTAGGCAGTTGCAACTCAAATTTAATCCTTTGTGGCTTGTAAAAATCTTAACCAGTGGGCAACACTCACGTGAAGTTATTTTCAAATCTCGCATTCTGGACGCACTTCTCCAGGGCAGCCTGCTGAGTCCTCTGGGGGCTTGGCAGAGCTCATGCTTTCGGAACGGGCTTTCTCTCTCTTCTGTGATAATCTGGGCGCCACCAGGATGTGCCCTTCATTGTTTAGCCTGTCACTCATCACGCCTTCATTAGCTGCTAGCTTCTCACAACATTTGTGCATACATTGCTCCGGCTCTCCAGACTCACAAGCTCCGCTTTAGAAATTAGGGCAGGCGGGCCAGGGTGGCTCTCTGTTTTCTGCCACAGCTGGAAGGCATGCGCCAGGGTCTGCAGCTCGGAAATATGCTAAGAGCATTTCCTGAAAAGAAATAGCTTCTGTGGAGACAAAAAGAAGAAAAACAACTCAGACGAAGTTACTCTCTAACTTGATGTTAGGAACAGCCAATCAACAAGGGTGTTGTCGTTGCAATGCCCACGGCCCACTGCGAAAGAAGTAAGAGACATTTAAATGGTTTTGCAGATGGAGCCAGAAACAACATAAACGAAACACATCTTTTGAAACACACGGATTTGGTTTCTTCGTAAGCAAACCGTTTCTGCCTACCGATCGTCATTTCAGATGTGTGCAAACGCCCGCTCCTCTTCCGGGCTGGCCTCCATCTCATGGTGGATTGGCTCAGGGTCTGCCAGCGTTGCCTCCAGTGGGTATGCATTCAATAGCTAAGGCTTTGGAGTGTTATCTGGTCCTGCAGTCTCCGTCTCTTCAAATGAATGTTGCTTCTTGCTCTACTTTACGGCTTTCTCCTAGAACCTAATCGCTGCTAGGGAACGTTCCGCTCTGGGACAACTCCTTGGAAGGCCAGTTACAGTCCGGGGGTGGGTGGAGGACTCCTCCTGTCTCCACATGAAAGGCAAGGATGTAGAGAAGCAGGTGGGCAAATCCAAATCCCAGGAACACGTGTCAATTGAGCGCAGGCCCCAGAGGTGGGCTGAGGAAGGGCGCAGACCCCCAGAGGCAAGGCTCTTGCTGTGACAAAGCCCGGTAGTGCATGTGAGATGCTCAGTAAGAAAATGAGGTGTTAAATATCTCGTGTATGATTTAAGCCATTTGTTTTAGGCAATAAAAGAATAAGCTAATTAAGGCAGCACCTAGAGTTCTAGCGCTCATTTTTGTATCTGTCAGTCGCTGTCATGGTGACCACAGATCTCTGTCTCCATTGCTTTAGGGGTGTGTGACCGGGAGCCCCTTATGAAGGTTTTGCAGATGGACCTGGGTCCGGAAGGCTTGGGTTGTACTGAGGAGGGCAAAGACAGAGGTGAAGGGGCATTCATGGCCTGCATGGTGGACCAGTCATTAGCATCTGACGGCTCTAACAAGTTGGTCTGGAGCTTGTGAGTCAGGTAGGGGAGATCTCAGATGGTAGTTCATTCATTCAGGGGACACAGAACACAGCTCCTGCTCCAAAGGAGGCTGTTCTGGGTCAAACATGAAAAACCCCAGCCTAGGAAGGTGGCTTCTGGTTGCTCTGAATGGCATGTCCCTTCGTGGGAGAGTTTACGTGAATGTCTGTCATCATAGAACAAGAGAAAACCGTAATTAGCACATTCACTAGATACGTGCTACATTCAAGACTGCAGACTGCAGCAATCTCAGGACATTTCACTCATGCAATTCAAATGTTATCTTGTGATGTTCATTCTTATTTGATTTGAGTTGGTGGAAGGGCGTGATCTGCCAAGGTAAAACATGCCTAGGTGGCTAAGAAGGGAACTAATCTTGACCGTAATCCTCCATCTTCCCATAACTGGGATGTTCTAATCAGTGAATCCGTCTGCAGGATTGATCCTAGGCTTTCTCAGGGAACTTCATAGTCAACAGCGACGCTTGGGTAGCCTCCTCCAGGCTCTTGTTTGAACATGCAGGGACAGTGCTGGCAGTGTCCTTGCTGCTGAACCCGGGTACAGGTTTGGGACAGCAGAATCCTCAGATGTAGGAATGGAAGTGAGTAACCTGAAAGAGAAATAGCCACGGGTTGGAACAAGGACAGGAAAGATGGCTTCCCGATGGATAGCTAGGCCAGATGTTAGTCTGAGTGGAACCAAAGAACAGGAGCAGCTCACAGCCAGGGAGGACAGCACTCATGCCCGGCAGAGTGGAAGGAGGATGCAGCCATGGGGCTGGAGGCATTCAGATGGGCACAGCAGTGTTCCCGGGAGGTGACAGCAAGTTCACACGCTGGAGAGGGGTCAATCAGGGAAAAGAGGGTGGATTCTGAACAAAGACATTCTACAAAGGGCTGCAGTCAGATGCTGGGCCATGGATAGTGAGGAGGGGGCTGTGCAAGCATCTACCCACTTCGAAAGAATGCAGTGTCCTTCCATGGTGCTGGTGACAATCTGGGCCATCAGGGGACTCCCCTGCTTCTAGTCTTTAGAAACTCTTGTGACAGAGAATTTGATAAGAACCTGAGCTGGCTCACAGCCTCTTCACTGCCCATACTGTAGGCAGGGCGGGAACTCAGTACAGCCTTGAACACCTGAAGCCTGAAGGATTTACCTTGTGTGAACTCAGAGAGGTGGGCTCGGTGTTAGAGACCACAAGGGAAGGGTATCAGGTATCATAGACACAGGCTCGGTGTTAGAGACCGCAGAGGAGGGTGTGTGAGCTCAGACGCGGGCTCTGTGTTAAAGACCACGGAGGAGGGGTATCAGGCTTGAGTCCTCATCTGACCTTCTGATGGAAAGTGCCACGGGCGTGGATTCCTGCCCTTCCTTGCTGGACACCCATTACTTACCACAGGGCAGAAACGACATGTGGATTTGTTGCCCGATTAGCAAGTCAGGGGTGGATGAATTTATCTAAGATCAGATAATAACTCACAAAAGCTGAGATTTTGAGTCTTATTCTCCCTCTCCCCGTTTCCAAACAACTTGGAGGCAGAACATCCATTAATTTTAAATGCTTTTATGATAAGAAGCCACAGACTTGTTAATGGCTATTTTTAAAGTTAGTCAGATTGAGGCAAGAAAAATCAGACAAGTGCCAACTTGGAGCACTGTTTGTGGATTAGGTCAGTGGACAGACAGACAGCCACAGGGACACAGTACTTTTTTATATCAGGGAGAGAGTGTCCTGCCGTTCCTCCTTAATCTCTGCCAGAGAATCGCGCACCCCACCCCACATCATGAAGTTCACTGTGCTTCCCTGAGGTTGGTGCCACCCATGAGATGTGATTTGAGGTGACCGATCCACATCCCTGTGGCATTGGCAGGGCCTTTACCTGACCGCCGTAGCCATGGGACTGAGGAAGGATGCTAACCCAGCCTCTGATCCTGAATGGAAGGGTGTGGCATGGAACCAGAGGGAAGAACCGGCATTCTGTGTCATGGTGTTCTGACCAGCCATCAAGACCTGGGGGCTGTGGCTCTTTATAGAAGAAATGAGCAAAAGTCACTTTATGAAGCCGTTCATACTTAGAGAACCGTGCTCACATAGAACAGGGATTTCATCTCATTTCTTGAGCCGGTTGTGCCCCATCGGACATCTGACCACCCTCCAGAGAGGAAAAGAGCAAACTCCTATGACAGATGCTCCCTCAGACCCCAGCCCATATCATGTGCGTGTGTGTGTGTGTGTGCGCACATGTACGTGTGTGTCTGTCTGTCTCCCTCTGTGTGTGTGTGTGTGTGTGTGTGTGTGTGTGTGGTGTGCATGTAGTTGTGGACAGTCGCTGGTAGCTACAACCACTCCCACCCCTTTTTGGAGGCTTCACCTTCCTGGCCACCTGCCTGGATTACCGAGAGATTAGAATACTGCTGCAGAGCAGCGCCCACACCTGGGTGAGGCCCAGAGCTTTTCTGTGGGGTCGACACACTCCTAAGGGTGCTGACACCTCTCAGAGTGAGTGCTGACAGTTCAAAGCTTCAGAGTGGCGGCAGCAGATCCCATGTTCTCTCTCAGATGTTTGCTTAGGCACCATCCCTGTGTCATTTCTCTGCTGGGAGGAAGACTACAAAAATGAACAGAACTGACTCCTCCTGAAAACTTGGATCCTGTGGGATGGGGCACCACGTGTGTTCAGCCTGTCTGCTCCCCACCCTCTCACCTGCCGTCCTTGGAGGAGCATGGGCTCTGCTCACCATTGTTCCAATGACTGGGGTTAAAAAAGTGGGTGACATTCCCAAGAACAATCCAGAAGGAAGGAGCCCTGCTGGCAATAGGCGGCCCATGCCTGGACCAGAGAGAGAGCTGGTCATGGCCAAGCTTTTGCGGTAGGCGTTGTCCCCTGGAACGCCCGGCAGGCAAGGCTTTGAGCCCAGCCTTGGTCTGTCTGTGTCTGGAGCTGGGGGGGGGGGGCTCCCGGGCAGCCAGCGGGCCCGCCAGGCCTTGCTGTCATGAGGAAAGAATCTGCAGGTCTGTAAACTCGCTATTTTTAGGCCTTTGTGGGGCTGAGCCAGTTCTTCAGTGTAGTAGACCAACATATTTTACTGAATAGGACCTTGAAATGTTCTAGCGCGTGCCCCCACCCTACCAAGAAACTTCAGGGGGCTGAAATGCCACATGGCTTACTCGTGAAGACCAAGGGACAAGCTCCCAGCCCCCTTGGTTCTCTCTGCTTGCTCCCCGGGTCCACACTCACTTGGGCGTGCTGCTCACCAGGTGCCACCACGAACTGTGAGCCTTTCTGCACATGTTCCTGGCTAGGCCTGGCCAGGCGGCTGTGCTCAGTGCCAGCCACCATGTCAACTAGCTCAAGGTGCCTCTCACATGGGGGGGCATTTCTTGCTCCCCCTGTTGTGCCCTAAATCAGGAAACCAGGACCTCCAGCCATTTTAAATTTGTGTCCCAGAAACTACACTCTGTCCAACTCTCTTTTTTTTTGACACTTTAAAAATAACTTATTATTTTTATTTTATGTATATTGGTGTTTTACCTACATGTATGCCTGTGAGGTGTCATATCCCCTGACACTGGAGTTAGAGTGGCTACAGCTGTGAGCCATCCTGTGGGTGCTTGGAATCGAATCCAGGGCCTCCGAGAGAGCATCCAGTGAGTGCTCTTTACTGCTGAACCACCTCTCCAGCTCTGTGAGTGTGTCTAAACACAAGTTGCTGGACACAGTAGCTCATGCCTCTAATTCCAACTGTTGGGAAGCTGAGGCAGAAGGATTGCCATGGATTTCAGGACAGTCAGGACAACAGAGACTGTAACCCCAGCATGAAAGAGGCTGGGGCAGGAGAATCTTGATTGGACTGGTCTGGATAACGAGATCCTGGCTTAGGTACAGCAATAGAGGTAGTAGATGGTGGCCTCTACTTTTTTCTTTTTTCTTTTGAGATTGGGTTTCCCTGTGTAGCCCTAGCGGTCCGGGAACTCACTTTGTGGATGGTTGGTCCCCTGATGCTGGGATTAAAGGCTCATGCCACCACCTGCTGTGTAGGAAAGGTAACAAAGTAGCTGCCTGAGAGGACTGGAGTCCATGGCCATCAGAAGGCGAACCACACTCTCTGCCCAACTCTTCTGGTGGCTTTTTTCAGGATGTATTCTACCTGTGGTTACTTGTCCCCACTGCCACTCTGCAGAGTTCTTCCCCGGGCTTGGCATTGGTCCCCAGCCTGCTCCTGTCCATGGAGTACACTGGATGACCCTCTACAGAAGGCCCCGGAGATTCAATCTAGCTGCATGGCTCGGAATTCTCCAGGCCTATTCTGGTACTGTGCACAGGTGAGAAAGCCCTCGTCCGACAAAGGCTGTCACGGCGGATTCCCTCTGGTGGCTTCCCCAGCTACTCCTGTCGCCCCTTGGTAAACACCATACAAGCTGGATGTGATGGCTCGCACCTGTAAACACACTTAGGAACCGGAAGTAGGAGACTGCCCCAAGTTTGAGGCTACCTTGGGCTGAAGAGTGAATTCCAGGCCAGCCAAAAGGGTGGGCAGAGAATACAGAACAACCTGAGGAACAGAGATGGAGAGCAGCCCCTACAGCTGGTGGGAGAGAGCCAGCCCGAGTGGGAGGCAGGGTGTGGGTCTATGCACTGCCTTTCTACCTCAGAGGCTCAGAGGAAACCCCAGCTTCTTGCAGAATCTCAGAGCAGTAAGAGTTGCCCACTTGTAGGGTCTGTGAATGGTCACTCTTGAAATCCAGCCGTAATTAGTTTTCATATAATCCTAAGTTTAAGTGAACAGGATCATCCATCCCTTCCTGAAGATACGGTGTGAGAGGTTAGAGGTTTACCAGATTGCCCAAGTTGAGAAACTGGACCCACAGGCCCTGGTATTCGCGGAAACATGAGAGGCTGTTTGACCCCATTACAGTCTCAGTTCCCATAGGAGTTCTGCACATTTCCCCTGGGGTGGAAAAGCTGGGTTTACTCACCTAGGCTTCCTACCTGGGTGGAGCCTCTACTTACTGACTGCTGGCACCAGAGGTGGTGAGGTGTGGTACTGGGCTGTCCTGAGACGTGACCTCAGCCAGGAAACACAGCCAACTCGGCTGATTCAGCTGCAGGAAGTGTCCGAGGGTGGCCTGTGGTGTAAACACTGGCCCTCAGCAACCACTTCTTGTCCCTTCAGACTAGAACCAGGACAGCGAGGGGACGTGGAAGAGACGTGGGAAAACATTTACCTTTAAGTGACTTGTCTTCTTCCTATAGATTTTAGTCGGTTCCAAAAAAATAAAAGGAACATCCTATAAGCTGAATACAAGCCGAAGACACCAGCATTTGGCGCCAAGGGCTCCATGGAGATTTCGCCGTCACTCATGCTGACTTGCGCCAGCGGTGGCTGCCACGTTCACACCCGAGCCCTCCTGCCACAGTCCCCTCGGCAGAACCCCATAGCTCTTAACACCCCTCTCTCCTGCCTCCGCACACCGAACCAGTCACGGATCCTGGGACCCACATGTTCATAGCAGAGTTAGCACCGCACACCTGCTGGTTTCATACTTTCTTGGGGATACATATTTGAGTTCTGGATGAGAGAGGTGAACTGATCACCCCAGGCTTGGCCACTCGGCCTCCTTCAGGACCCTCTTCCTAGTTCTCCCCCCACCCCGTTTGCCCTCCACCAGGAAGCAGAGGACTCTCAGGGCCAAGGGAATGGGAAGACGCCTGAATCCGAGGGAGTGGATGGCGCTGAGCCCCCACCTCATGCTCAGTTCCCTATTGCCAGCTGAGAGGTCTTTTATTCCACCTGGATGGGGCCGTAGATAGGAAAGAAGCTTTTCAAATGCTAGTTTCCTTCAGTATTTGACAGCAGCCAGTTGGAGCAAGAGGCAGGAAGCAAGTCGCACCCTCTGGCAATACCATTTCCACACAAGTCTTGGGTACTGGGACCCTTGGGCCCTGGGCAAGTTTGGTGTTAGAGCTGTCAGTCTTGGGTCTGAGCCCCTTGGACTTGGAAGACTTGACGGTTGTGTGGAGGTCTTTTGGTGGCCGGGGCTGTTTGTGACCCACGCTGTCACTGTCTTTCCATTTCCCGCTGTCCTCCTGTCCTGACTGTCCTCGAGCTGTTCAGCCCTCAGGTGTCAGTGACTGCATTCAGGACCCAGCTTCAGTGACCATCTCTGCTGGAAAGCACAGAGCCGGGATGCAGCCACAGCAGCTGTGGCACCCAGAAGGCCAGACAGGAATTGGGAATCGGGTGCAGTTGGGATCAGTCACCTGCAGTCGTCTCCTCCTGTAAGAGGTGGCATCCCAGTGGGTCAGTGGAATGCCCAGGTGGCCTCAGTGGCCACTGTCACACCAGTTCTATCCTTTGCTGATTCTGTCTGCAGCTCAGCACGTACTGCTGGAGGCAGGACAGACTAGTCAAGACAACGCTTCACTACACCAAACAGGAAGTAGGAGGAGGTCTCCCTACACAGCCTGAAAGGGGGCCATTTGGACCAACCCCAGCCATTTCTTTGGGACCAATTATGGTTATTAAAAATTGTGCTTTCGACCAATCATGGTCTTGCGACAAATCATAGCCTTCCCTCTAGTAGGGAACGTGTTTCCTCTCTCCCAGGTAGGAATGGTTCGAGGAGGCTTGTGATTGCAAGCCTGGTACAGATTGACAAGCCCTGTCTGGGTCTGTGCCTCCGAGAGCCAGGGCAACCATCTGCAGTGTTTCACAGTTATCTCTAAGTGTCCACGATGTATTCAGAATGTCTGATGCCGGCACAAGCATTATCCTGCCAGCGACAGGTCTTTTGCTCAAGGAAGCTAGGGTAACAATTGAGAGTCCTGTATCTAATGTATCTAATGGTCGAGTTGCCCATCCTGGTGTCTTGGCTTATTTACAGAAAATGTCCACTAGAAGGAAGGCTTACAAACTTAAAGGACTCACTATTAGCACTAACAGGCTTTACCAATGCCCCACCCAGTGCCCAGAGAGAGCCCTCCTGTTCTGTTTCAGCTGAGCTCTGGACACGGCCCTCAAATCCTTATCTGACTGGGTAGAGCTGAACCCCCTCCCTTCCCACACCCTTGATCCCCAGATAAGAAGGTAGAGTTGAAGTCCCTTCTCTGTCACCCACATCTCTGGATATCCAAACCCCGGAAGGCTGGGAGGGGCTGAGTCCACCTGCCTATACTTCCTGTCCACCTTGGGCCCACGCTGACAGGGTTGTGTCAGAAATAAGCTCTCGCTGGGCACACGTCATTAATTCCAACACTCAGGAGGCAGATCTCTGTGAGTTCAGAGCCAGCCTGGTCTACAGAGTGAGTTCCAGGATAGTCAAAGATACACAGAGAAACGCTGCCTTGAAAAAAAAAAATAAGAAACCAGCTCTCAACACATTATTCCCTCCAGCCTGAGATTACTTCCTATAGTGGCCATGGTTGCTGACCCTCACTGTCTCCTTCTGAATGATCTCCACACTAAAAACAGCGCCTGTCACTGAGTTCCTGCTGTCGCCTCAGCCAGTCAGACAGAGTGGGCTCTTCTAACACGGTCAGACTGCATTGTCCTAGGAATAAACCTTTAAAGGGGCCTCCTCAGGGTCAGAGCACGACACCTCGCCGTCCCAGGCCTGTTAGCGTGTGCGGGCTTCAGCATTTGGGTCATCGCCCTTCCCCAGACCTCCCCCTGGAAGGCATCTGCCCTGTTACTGGTCCGGAAGCTCTTCTTGACTCCCCCTTCTGCCCACCACCCTCCTCTGTGAATTCAGGGTGCATCTCCACTTTCTCCACTGAGAATCTCTGGGCTCTCGCTCACACAGAGCCTGTGCGGGTCGTGTGTCTGTACTGAACAACTGCAGGGACCTCCCAGTTACAACAATCAAAGTGCCCTCTTGTGGAGACAGAGTTAGTCCTGCTGACAATTCCTGCCCTGGAGTGAGCTGGGGAGAAAGCCATGCCACCTAGAGCCCTGAAATCAGAGGGTTGCATTCTCCTGGTGGAGTTACTCTAAGGATGACCTGAAGAAGTCAGAACCGGCTTTTAGACTTACATCCATTGGCTTTGCGGTCCCCTCCCCTAACTGTTTTCCCCTTTGTAGCAGATCCCCCCTTCTGTCCTTCGTCCCCTACTCATGCCCAGTACAAGCCATGACTCTATTGGTTTCTTGTCTCGTTTCTTAGCCTCTCTGGCAGTTGAAAGTGGCTATATTTACAGTCAGTTCATCAATACAATTTAAGGAAAAAAAAACGTAGAGAGGTTTTCTTGGAAAATGATTGCTGTTCTGACCAAAGGGGTCAAATGCAGTAAACACTGCCCTTTACTCCCTTCACGTCCTCAGTAGGAACACGAGGGCTGGGTCGGGACAGCCCTCAGCAAAGGTCTGGGCTCACAGGCAGGGCCAGCTTGTGCAGGCTAGGGTGCTGTGCCACCCCACCACTGGTCTGCTATTTCAGGGCTTCTTACAGTTGGAGCAAAGGAACCTGCCTGCAGGTCAAAGCCTCTGTAGAGCGCTGGAGAGAGTCCTCTCAAAATTCACTCTCAGAACCTCCGCCCATGATTCAACATGGGCCCTAACTTGCCTGTTTGTAAGAAGGTGGGGGTGGGGTGGGGTGGAGAGATGGCTCAGTGGTTAAGAGTGTTTCCTGCCCTTGTAGAGGACATGCGTTAGGTCCCCAGCCTCCACACTGGGTGGCACAGCGTCTCTGTAACTCTAGTTCCAGGATATGTAACATCTTCTTCTGGCCTCCTCAGACATCTGCCTTCATGCATGAGCACACAGATACATGGACCACTTACAAATAACTAATAAATGAATCTTTAAAAAGTAATAAATAAGAGAAGACACAGACACACGGGGAGACAGCGGGGCCCCTATTATTAGCTGTCCTGTATCCACATACCATGTGTGTGATTGCAGCGTCATCCGTTAAGACGGAGAGTCCCATGTTTGTGCTAAGGTCACATCTGTCACTTGGGCTCATGGAGTGTTGAGAAATGATGACACGCCGGCTCAAAGCTTGTGCACACCTGCTTCCTTCGGGCCCTGCTCAGCCACACTAAGAACAAGCCGTGACATCTTGTGGCACGAGGAAACACATGAGGTTGTCAGCCTTGGTGCCCCCATTGCCTGCCAGCCAAATGTCAGGTGCATGAATTTGACCCTCTGGGAAAGCCCACCTTTGGCCGTCTCAGCCCCTATCCACCAGTTGCTGATACATCACGGAGCCTGGAAACTCGGGGCTACATTTTCAGACCTGACTGTGGGAGCCCTTCGAGCCCCAAAGGGAAAGTGTTGGTTTTTTTCTCCATGGAAACTGATGAGAAGAATGATCTCCATGCCCAGGGTTTCCGAGACTGAGTTTTCCTTTCAGCATCAAGGAATACACGGCTTCTGTGTGGAGAGACGGCTCAGCAGTGAAGAGCACCTGCTGCCCTGCAGAGGACTTAGGTTCGGTTCCCATCGCCCACATGGTACCGCGTAATCATCTGGAGCTCCAGTTCCAGGGCATCTGACACTCCTCTCTGGCTTCCGTGGGCACCAGGCATACATGCAGTGCACTTACAATACATGTAGGCAAACATTTATACACATAAAATAAAAATAAGTAAATCTCAGAAAAAAGATATGGCTTCTATTTTACATAAAATGTTTGTGATCAAAACCTTTGTTCTAAGTACAAAACTTGTCTGGTGGCTGATTGATGGGGGGGAGGATGCAGCTAAAGGCAACTGTAAAGAGCATGGCACTTTATGAAAAAAAAACCCACAGCAAAGTACTGTAAGGAGAAAATAATGGTAGCATGAATGACAGACCCTGGGAGCTGGCTAGGAGTCTGCAGCCAGTGCTCTCATACCCTTTGCCTTTGGCTAGCACTCACGGGAGGACTTACTCTCTGTGCTACACTGTCCTAGAGCTGACGTCCAGCAGAGGATGAGCCTTCCTCTCCCTAGGGACCTGTCATTCTGATGGAGTATAGGGACCACAGTGAAACTATGTATCAGATGTGTAGTGGGTAGAATCAAAAGGTGTTGAAGCCATTATCCTGGGCACCTGAATGGACTTATAAGGAGACAGATTTTACAGATGTTCTCAGGTTATGCTGATGCTGTTAGGGTGAGCCCAATCCAACATGACTGGTGCCCTAGGAAAAGACACGGACGCAGGGAAAGTGTCCTGCAGTGGCAGAGACAGGACAGTGCTGTGGCCAGGCGAGCATTGCTCAGGACTGCCAAGAAGAGCCGTCACTTAGAGGAAAGCGGGAAGCAGCGGCTGGTTTTTGCTGTACAACCTTCTGAGACAACAGGGCCTACTGACATTTTGATGTCAGATTTCCCAGTCTCCAGAATGGGGAAGGGACAAACTTGTCTTAGTCAATCAGGGAAAGGAGTGGGGAAGTTGAGGACGAGGTCTGCAACCACTTGGAAGTCATGAAAATGAAAAGGGAAGAAGGAATCATGTATGTCTGGAGAAGACCATGCCAAGAAGCTGTAAGAGCCAGCGCGAAAGCTCGGGGGCAGGAGTGTGCCCCACCCTGTGCAAGCGAGGTTAAGAGATAGCTGTGGAGAGGGAAAGATGACAACAGAATCTAGAAGGTGAGCACTGAAAGAGCAGCCCCCCCCCCCCGGCCCCGTACAATTTTGAGGATGTAATGATCTGATTTCTTAAAAGTAACAACTTAAATATGTATGCATGCATGTGTGGACATAAAAGCACACAAATCCCTTAAAGAACCACCTGCTGTGTGGGTAAAACTAAAGGGGGCGAGAATGGGATGGATGCGGGGAAACAGACCGACCGAAGGTAGAGGTGATTGGAAAAACCAAGAAGAGGAAAGGTAATGGTTTGGTTTCGGATGCACCTGGCAGCCAATAGGGCAGAGGGATGGAAGGCGAAGAGAGCAAGGTCTCGAAGTATTTTCCCTGATCCATTAAAATTGAATTCCAAACTAAGGACTGTTTTTTTTTTTCTTCTTTTCTGTAGTATTCAACACAATACACCCTATCTCTTTGGGACAGGGCTTCTTTGATTTAGACTGGCTTGTACTGTTTGCAATCCTCCTGCCTTGGCCTCCTAAGTGCTGGAATTAGAGACATGCACCGTTGTACACAGCTTAACGCAGGCTCTCTCTCAGCATTGGCGGTGATCGCCACATGGACAGGCGGTCAGAAAACGCCAGAGACGAAACATTTATTCGTATTTACGCCCCCGACCAAAGGAACTAAGTCCGCACTATGGCCCCGTCCACGTTGGTGCATCCTTAGAAGCGCCAAGCACTCAGAACGATTTGCCTCTCCGTGGTACAGACCAGAAGCGGAGCCCATCCCTTAGGCTCACAAATACCGGAGCCCGGGTGCAGTGGGGCCAAGCGCAGCCGAAGCAGAGAGCCTGCATCTGCCGGGCACCTGCCCTCCTGCCCAGGCTCGCCCTGCACATAAAACCCGCAGGACGCTGCAACTGCTTCCTACTTCACCGGCCGCGTGGCCCGTGGCGCATCCCAAACCACGCGTCCCGGCGGAGCTCTGGGGACTGCGGTGGGCCACGCGGGTCAAGGCTCTACCGGGTCACTTGACCGCATAGGACGGGCGAGCAGAGGGAGGCGGCTAACCCCGCAACCCTCGCCCGGCGCAGTCGCAGCAGTTTCGTTTTCCCGGCCATCCGGGACCGGCAACCGCAGCACGCCAGCCGCCGCGGAAAGTTCCACCCGGCCGACCGAGGCCTCTGCGCACGCGCGGCGCGGCGGCCCGCGCCCCGCCCCCTCCGGCCCCGCCCTGTCTGTCTGGTCTGCAAGCGCCCTCGCCGCCGTCTCCCGGCCGCCGCCTCCCAGGGCGCAGGCGCGGTAACCAAGGCGGCGCTGTCTAGTGAGGATTTGAAATCCCCGCGCGTGCGCACTGCGCCGCGGCCCGCCGGGGAGGCCGCGCCTCCGCCCCGCCGCCCCCGCCGCGCCGCCTCCCCGCCCCTCATTGGAGCGGAGGCGGCGGCCCCCGTCCCTCCCCGCGCCCGGCCGCCGCCGAGGGCGTCTTTCCGCCGCCGCGCCGCGCTGCGCCGCGCCGCAGGAGCCCCGTGACGGACTGACGGCCCGGCGCTCTGGGCCCGCCCCCTCGGCCGGTCGCCGCCCCTCCGATGGCCTCTCCCCGCCGCCCGCACGCAACGCCGCCGCCGCCACGGCCCCCTCGCCCTCCCCGCGCCTCCTGAGCCGCCCGGACCGCAGCCGCGCCGCGCGCCCCACCGAGCGCCGCCCGCGCCCGCCCACCCGCGCGCGCACCGGAGCCGCGCGCCTCAGGCCCGTCCGTCCGTCCGTCTCGGTCCGTCTCCGTCCGTCCGTCCGCGCGGCCGGCCCGGGGCGCGGCGGGGGCGGGGCGGGGCGCGGCGGGCGGCGCGGGCCCCGCGGGGGCGGCGCGTGGATGGATCCGCGCGTGGCCTGGATCCAGCCCGAGCAGAAGGGGCCGGCCAATGCCCTGTGGATGCAGATCTGGGAGACCTCGCAGGGCGTGGGCCGCGGCGGCTCCGGCTTCGCGTCCTACTTCTGCCTCAATTCGCCGGCTCTGGACACGGCGGCCGCGCCCGGGGCTGCGGGACGCGCGGCGGCAGCGGCAGCAGCGGACGCCACCACCGCGGGAGGCCCGGGGCCGGCGCCCGCCGCGTCGCCTCCACCGCCCGCGCCCGGCCCCTCCGCGCTGCCCCCGGCTCTGCTGACTGCGCTCGGGCCCGCGGCGGACGGCGCGCGGCGCCTGCACAAGTCCCCGTCGCTGTCGTCGTCGTCGTCGTCTTCGTCGTCTTCCAACGCCGAGTCGGGCACCGAGAGCCCCGGCTGCTCGTCGTCGTCGTCCTCCAGCAGCACCTCGCTCAGCCGCGCGAGCGCCGGCCGCACCTTCTTCAGCTTCGCCGACGGCGCGGCCCACGCGCACCCCGGCCCACGCGGCCCCACGCCCGCCGGCTCCCCGCCGCAGCACCAGTTTCACCCGGGCCGGCGGAAACGTGAGAACAAGGCTAGCACGTACGGCCTCAACTACCTGCTGTCGGGCAGCCGCGCGGCCACGCTGAGCGGAGGGGGCGGCCCCGGGGCCCAGGCGGCGAGGCCTGGCACGCCGTGGAAGAGCCGCGCGTACAGCCCGGGCATCCAGGGGTGAGTGCACCCGCCCGACCCGCGGGGCCGCCGGGGACGCGGGCACTTTAAAAACTCCGTTAGGACCAGACCTACCGGGCCGGGGATTGACAGTTCGGGATGGCGGCCCGGGGGTAGACAGGGAAACCATTCTCGGCTTCCTCCCCTCCGGGGCAGGGAAACCTGGGGAGCTTGCTGGGGAGCTCGTTCTTTCCTGTGAGTTAAATCGAGTATTTTAAATTCTGGTGTAGTCAGGCTGAAGGTGATGTGTTTCTCCCATTTCTTTCTTTTTCTTTTTAGAAGTGGGGTGTTTTGTGTGCTGAGGTTACGAGCTACGTGTTAATTCTGGGCAGACGTTAACAGAAGGCATCACCTGGGGAGTCTAAAAAGCTGCTTAAAAGCTCTCAGAATTTTTTTCTTTGTGTACTCACAGGAAGGTGTCATTTTCATTTAAAAATTTTCCACACATCCCGGAGGACCTTTAGGGTTTAGAGTCCCCAGTGACAGCAAGGGGGGGGGGTGCTGGTTTGGAATTGCCCCAGGTGAGACTGCTCTTGTAAAGCTATTCATTCAACCCATTGGCATTTCTGAGTCTAGAACAAAATATTCGTGTATACTTTGTGCGTTTCAAGGCTGGTGAGTGTGGCTTTTTAGATCCTGCAGATCTAAAAGGCATCGAGCCCCCACCCTTACCGCCTCAACCCCAGGCCTTCTCAGGGAGCCAGATCTGCCCGAATGATTGCTAGACCCTGAGACTCCTTTGAGGTAACTGCTTAGGGGGCGGTTTGCTGTTTGAGGTGTGTGGGAACACTGATACTCTTTAATGGGCGTGTGTTACATTGTAACAGTTGCCCACCCTGCAACTTGTTTCACCTGGTATAGCATGCACTCCAGACTAGGAGTCGTCTGGTTTCCTCTGCCCTCTCTCCACAGTGCTGGCTTGTAGAACTTTCTGAGGCAGGTGTCAGGGACCAGATTGTGTGTGTGGCGTGAACCTGAGGGAGGTTTCTAGACTGTTACATAACTGTCATGGAAATGGTGTTTCTCCTGGAAAATGGCTTGACCCCCGACACTTGTGCTTGTGTGCTTCTTAAGCACCAGCAGCGTTGTCTGTTCCTCAGCGATAGCCGTGGCTCTTGAAGTGACCCACGTGGTGGTTTGTAAGCTGGTGGGCCTCTGTATGTTCTTCTGGATGGGTCAGGTATTTTTCGAGTCTGGGGCGGAGTTGAACTGGGTGACATGTGTAGTCTTACTGATCCCCAGACCTGGTCCCTCCTTTGAGTGCCCCTTCCTGGTATACTGGTATACTGGTGTATATTGCTACCTAGGTGTTTATTCTTGGCTCCTGTCACCCTTTCTCTCAAGTCCAGTCATTGAGCAGATGCTGTCCCCTGGACCTGTGTGTCTCTTCGTACCTCAAGCACATTGGAATCATCCCTGGTGGAGACTGCCTGAGCAGTCCTAGCCTGCTGTCTTCTGTAACTGTGGCCTGGATGTGTCACTGGTCAGCATTCTTAGTGGGATGAGGTGCTGCCAGCTCCCAACTCCAAGAAGACCATCACCCTGTAACCTCTCCTCCCCCACTGGCCCCCATCTCCAAGAGAGATGAAGGCCAGAACTCGGTGGTGCTTGGGCTCTGTTACTCCGTCGCCCTGGACTCTGCCTCAGTTGGTCACTATGGTATAGAGGTCTTAAGAGGACTCTGAACCAGCTAAGAGGTTCGCCTTGGTTCTCCCTGGACCAGGAGATGCTAACCACATCTCTTTCCTGTGCCTGGTGACTCCTTGTCTGTTTCAGGTGCACGTGTCCTGACTTTGTTGGATGTTGAATCCTGGAGGAGGAGCTCTCTAGCTAGCCTGACCTGCCTGGGAGGGCAGGGTACCTCTGTCAGGTTCCTCCTGTGGGCAGCAGTAGAGCTGAGCCTGTGTGTTAGGAGTAAAGGGGACCCCAGTGACTGCTTCCATGTGGCTGCTTGGTCGTGTGTGAACCGACCTTGGGATGGCGTGAAAGAGACCTCTCTGAATCTTGTCTCGTCCACCAGCTTGTCTAGAGTGACGTGTGGGTCAGCACCAAGTCTTTGTGCTTAGCAAGAGACAGAACTAAGGTCAAGTGCTAGCTGAAGTGTGGTAAGGGGCTGCCGAGTAGTGTTCTTTCTAGTCTTGGGGTTTGCCTGCCCGAGGAGACTCTGCAGACCTCCCGAAAGGAGGATGAGTGCTTTCACGGTGGGTGAGAGTCTGCAGCTCTTGCTGACCCCAGCTGCTTCTCTGGCTGGTGGACACATGGCACCTGCGACATCCCCCAGCTCTGGGAGGAGTCTGCCCTTGGAAACTGCTTGCTGGCCTGGGTTCGTGGGACTGCTAGACTGATTGCTTTCCACCTCGAGCTGGATGAAGAAAGAGGATGGCTTAGTACATGAGCTTGGGGAGTAGAGAAGGTGGATCCCGGTGTGCGAACTGCTCCCGGCACAGGTTTAAGCTGAACTGTGAGACCTTTGTTTAGGACATGGCATATGTAATATCAGACATGCCCTCTGCATGATCTCTCCTAGAGATGGAGGCAAGTGTGGATGGGCCTTCTGGGTCCTCTCTTTCTCCTAGTGATGGAGGCGGGTGTGGATGGGCCCTCTGGATCCTCTCTTTCTCCTAGTGATGGAGGCGGGTGTGGATGGGCTTTCTGGGTCCTCTCTTTCCCTTTTTAACCTGCTTTGCCTTCTGAGTGCTCACCTCTGACCCACAGTTTTATTCCTTTGCCATGGTCAGCCTCAGTGACTTTAGAAGTTGCCTCAGATTAAAGAAAGCAAAGCCCTCTAAGTGGAATGGGAGTGTGGTCCTCATGCATTTAGTCAAATCCTCACAGGTGTCTTCCAGCAGGAGTGCAGTTGGACATGGAAGGCCTTGGCATACCCCTGCAGCCCCATGACCTGAGTTGACTCTGTGAAGGTTGTGTCCTTCCAGGTGTGCCTGCAGTGACAGCAGCCATGTGCAGCTTCTTTGAAGCTCTCCTCACCATGGTTAGTCTTTCAATGTGCTCTGCACTCGGTGATGGGAACTCATTGTCTGTGTTGAGCCCGAGAAGCCTCCAGATCAGCAGTTACAGCGCGGTTGTGGTTGGTGATGCTCACAGGACTCCATGCATGCTCTTTTTGCTGTATGTACTCTTGGGAGGGAGTCAGAGCTTGATGGAGCCACCATGTTCCTTCTCGTCCTGCACGGTTCCTGCCTGCTTGACAGAATTAGCGGGCCTGGGAAGAAGGCAGGTGAGGGCCAGCGGGGTGTACTGTGGAGCACAGGTGCAGTCACTCTTGTCACCTTTGCCTTCGTCTCTGTCTTTCTGGGAGCTTGGGGGTGGGGATGCTGATGCCTGGAAGGTTGGGAGCACTCCCTCTGCAGGGGACGGTGGCACAAGTGGGCATGCTTTATGGATTTCTTGCGCAGAGATCTGCCTTGGGTTGGAGAGGGAGATGAGAATGGTCATGCTGACCACATTAGCTCCTGTGCAAAACTTGTCCAGCTTAGTGGCCTCACTGTTGTCCATGTTCCCACGGCCAGCCTCCACATGGCTGCTAGGGTGGCTGAGGGGAGTCCTGGAGAACTGCTTAGCCACTTGCCTCTCTAGTGCACCATGGCTTGTCAGGGCTACCCAGGAGGACAAGGCCAGTATATTTTTTTGGACAAGAATATTAAGCTGGCACGGTCCTTTGGAAAAATGAGAGGCCTTATGGTTGGGGAGGCTCTGGGTTTGGTTCCTAACATCAAGGAGAAAAGGAATAGAAGGGAGGGGGGGACAAAAATAAAACCAGAAGCCGTGAGCGATTTTTAAACAGAAGTGGCTTAGTGCCCATGTTGTGGAAGGTGGGGTCCTGGGTCTTGCTCCTGTGGTCTTTGGATGAAAAACAGTGCTGTTTTCACTAGGAACAGCATGCTTACAACTTAAAGTATGTTTAAGTAAACTTTATAATATTTATCTTGTTATATATTTTTAGTTTTGATTTTTGTGTATGTATCTTTGTGAGTTTTTGTGCATCATGTGTGTGAGCATCCACATGTCCGCATTCGCTGGGTTTCCCTGGACCTGTAGTTACAAGCAATTGTGAACAAACAGATGTGGCTGTTGGGACAACCAGGGTTCTCTGGAAGAGGAGCGAGTGCTCTTAACCGGTGGGCTGTCCATCTAGCTCCTTAAGTAGACGTTTAAAAGAAAAAAATACATAATTTTAAGGCTTGTGCTTCAGTGTCTTGGATAGTTTTTGATCACAAATGTGAGCTTTTAGGTGTCATCTTTAAAAAAATTCATACAAAAGTGGCCTTTGGGAGCAGGGGTACCAGTGCCCCTTGGAGTAAGAGGTTGGGCCTTGGTGAGGTGGTTTGGGTCAGATCTTCAGGTTGTGCAGGAAAAGAGCTGTACTTAGAAAGTTATCCAAGATGATCAAGTTGACACAGTTAATTTGATGGTGCAGCCAGAGTTGAAGCCGCAGGATGATCATCTTCCTGCGAGCCACCCCTACAGCTTGCCCTGGACTTGTGTTGCTGCCCTGAGGCCAGGTCCAGAACTGGCCAGCCTGTCAGTGTTGCTTTTCCTTTAAGCACAGCTGGATGGCACACTAACCCCAGAAGACTACCCAGGAGGTGCAGCCTGCTGCAGAGGCAAGCAGGAGAGGCTCTGTGTGAGCGTGGCCCAGCGGGGCAGCCATGTCTTCTCCCCACCTGGCATGTACACTGACTACCCACTTTTCTGTGGTCTGGTAGCAAAGTGCTGTGAACGGTTGTCTCACTGGGCACGGTTTTTGAGTCACATTGGGATAGGTTGGGTGGGCTTTCCACTCAGCTCTTACAAGGCTGGGGTCTAAGTATCAGGTGGCGTGTATCCCTAGGGCATACTCAGAAGCCCATTCCTGCCCTTGTGGCACTTAGGCCCTCTCCTTTTCTAGGAGCTCCCTTCCATCTTAAAGTCCACAAGATGCCTTAACCCTGATGTCTCCTGCCAGTTAGAGAAGACCCCTTCCTTGCAAGGGCTCACATGACAGGGTAGACCCATCCAGACACCCTGTCTTCAAACTGTTTCCTAAGAACCACAGGTTCGGTGATTGGGCACTGACTGCCACACATAGGCATTGTTTAGTGAGGAGACAGCACTGCTGTGGGAAGAGGAGGCCACGGTTGTCTTTTCCCACACTCTGTCCTTGGCTTGGACATTAGCCCATTGCAACGACTCTTGCATATTGCCAGTCCTGTCCTCTGGCTTGATCCTTACTCCTAGGAGATGACACGAGCAGAAGGATCATTCTTTAGTTTCTTATTTTAAAAAAGTTTATAGAAGAACCATGTGACTGCACAGAAACTGTATCTGAAAAGTACCAGCCAGGAGGTGTCCTGCATTAGTCAGATTGTCTTGGTGACCCACTTAAGTTGCCACTCGATAATTACAAAGTAGTCCATCATTGTTTAGTTTAAGATGTGGGAAACACCTGATCTGCAAGCCAGGTTGATGGGAATTGTGGTTCACCTATGGCCTTAGTTTCAGAATATGTGCCATGTCCTGGAGGAGCAAGAAGACCCCTCACAATTCTTTCCTTGTCCCTTCCTGACCCCATCTCTGCATATTTAGTTCCTGTGGAGTTAGCTCCTACTGCCCCAGCCTGCACTCTGTGGAGTTAGCTCCCCCTGCCCCAGCCTGCACTCTGTGGAGTTAGCTCCTACTGCCCCAGCCTGCACTCTGTGGAGTTAGCTTCCCCTATACTAGCTTGTACTCCCAGCACCAAAGACATACTAAGAGGCAAAGGACAAATAGACTTTGTGTGCAGAAGTAAAGGAAACTTTAGTTTTTGTCTTAGGCATTTTAAAGATTCGCCTGTGAATTCTGCAGTGGATTTAACTGCTGAACTGTTTTAGTTGGAGCAGGAAAGCATGGCTAAGACCTGCAGTGCAGGGTAAAAACATTCACAAGCACACAGGATGGAAAGCAAGTTGCAGAGTCGCAGGTCGCATCCAAAAGGCTTCCCAAAAGGTTGGTTGTAACATCTTCCTTTTTTAAAAAATAGATACCAACAGAAAAGTTACAAAACTTGAGTAAGTTCGGAGATTAACTGGGGACCTGCTGAGTGTCCCTAGTCATCTGTGCTGTTTGCTGGCAGCCAGTGCAGGCTGGGCTACATCGAGGCTTGACACGTGGGTTTCTGCACAGCCTTATCTTTTCCTAGCTGACAAGGCCAACTGGACAGGAGCATCTCAAGGGTCCTTGTTCCAGAGCTCGCTCGCCTTTCTCTCGTGGGTCGTGACGCTCCTTTGCCTTTCCACAGATGCTGCTTCACACAGCTCTGGGTTTGGCCAGTGTTTGTTTCCCGAGGGACAGCGTGGGCATAACCTTCCAGTTCTAGTCTGGGAATGCTGAGGTTGGTTAAGGGAAACACAAAGTCGAATTATTACTGTTTTTACCTGAATTTGTTTCCTGTATTGGGAAGCATGCACTTGGCTTTGAGAACCTGCTGCGTCTGTCCTTTGGTTTCACCTGGGATCTCATTTCCAACTCCGCTTCTCCACCTGAAAAGTAGACCCTGCGACATCTACCTCATAGCAGTCGAAGACTTGGAGTCAGCTTGTGAGCTGGTCTGCATGTGTGAGAAGGGCTGCTCCTTCCCCTATTCTCCCCTCAGGAAATAGAAACCCAAAATGGGCTTTGTGTTGCCAACAGGAAAAGCCTTCCTCTTTTTTTTAAATAGGCAAAACTACAGACCCAAAGTTCCACGTCTTAGGGAGGGGAGGAGGATGTAGACTCAGCTGAGACCAGTGTTGACACTGGGCAGTTCTGGGATAGCCCCACCCCCCAGAAATCTGCAGTTGTATTTTGACTGAAGACAGCACCTTAGTCTGTTCTGTGTTGTGTACATGTGTGGTATAACTGGTGGTCGGTGGGTTATGAGATCTCAATCTTGTGCTCAGAGTGTGTGTGGCAGGATATGGCTCCTAGTCCGTCCTCAGTGGGTTTGTAGGGAAGACACAGCAGGGGCTGAGGTCCTGGGCAGAGGATGGCAGTTATGTCTCTCCTGGGTTATGGGCACTGGCTGTGTGTGCTAGCCAGCACTAAGAGGGTGGCCAGTGAAGGTGAAAAACTGAGTTGAAATTTAATTATTGATTGTTTTGTGGAGTTGGGAATCAAGCTGAGCACCTTGAGCATGCCAGGCAGATACTCCTCTAGTGAGCACCCTCCTGAGCTCTTATTTAATTTTAGTTAAAATTTAAATGGCCTTGTGTTTGGACAGTGCTGACTTTGTGCAGCTCTGCGTTCCGTTTGAAATAGTGTGATTCAGTAAGTTGCTGAAATAAATTGAAACTCAACAGCAGTAAAAACTGTGTTGCTCAGCAAGTTGCTATGGAGAAAGTGCTAGAATCCATGCTTCTGAGTTTCCAGTGCAAATCTTTTATGAAAGGCTGATGATTTCATGACTTGAGCAGCGTGGAGTCGGCGAGTGTAACGGAGCGACTCTGAGGGTTGGAGCACCGCTGGTTCAGCATGCGAAAGATGTGATGCCTGTTGGTATTTTACCCTGGGTCACCAATAGCCTCAGCTTCCCAGTCCCATCTCCCAGCAGCTCCTGCGCACAGCATTCTTGGAGGCTAGTGAGCCCTGCACTTTCTTCTTTGACTTTCTGGATCACAACCACAAATGGGCACTATTACTTGTGTTTTACAGACACAGACACAGTCTAGATTGGCTAACATGGTCTGGCAGAGAGCTCTGCACTTGGACATACAGGTCAGTGCTGTTGATGAGGGAGTTAGCTTTCTCCTGGCTAAGGATTTAACTAGACACTAGACAAACTGGAAGATAAGTTTATAAGGGACCGTTACTGTTCCTCTTCCGAGGAGTCCCTTTCCTAATGAAAATGGGCGTGTTCAGACCCTGCCTGTGGGTCTTGACTGCAGGGGACAGAGGAAGCACTTCAGGACTGGATCTTGCTTCCCAGAATATCTTAGGGGCAATGGAAGGTGCTGACTGTCTGCAGACTTGACTTCCTGCACTCCTCACCAGCTGGTTTTAACGAGATGAGGGAAAGTTTGGAGAGACTCTTAGATCTTGTCCAAAAGTCACCTAAGAAGTGGTAGAACTGGGCTCAGGCTCCTTGCCTGGCAAGTCCATATGCTTCATCAGTGTTTCCCAGAGAGGGTGTGGGAGCATTTGAGTGCAGAGCCAGAGACATGATTTGGTGACATGGCAGAGGCAAGAGGTATGGTGAAGTGTAAGAAGAGTATTTTGTATTCTCTAAATCTAAGCAGCATTTTAAGAAGAGAGAAACAACTATGATATGGCGTCCAAATGTGAAACAGGCACTTGGCATGGTCTGGGAAATAGAAAGGAATTCTGAGTGTAGCTACCAGTCTCCTCACGAGTCAGTCACCAGAGACTAGTGTGTACACAGAAGCAGGATGGCTAGAAGGAATTGTTACTGGCCCTGCTGACCTACACCTGCTGCCCTTCAGGATGCTCCCAGGAGGCATGGCGCTAAGCGAAGCAGTCCACCCAGAGCGGCACAGCCGGTAGGGGCAGGCTGTCAGGGCAGCCCGGGCCTACTCGTCAGCCAGGGTTGCCAGAGAGGTGAGGTTGACAGGAGCAGTACCTGTGAGTCCTGGGCTCTGGCTCCTTGGAGAGAGGCCAGATACGGCCATGACTGCCTGGCTTAGAGGGCAGGACTCTGAATGCAACTTCCCACAGATCCAGCGCACGACCTGGCGCTGTGCTCTGCTACTAGAGTGGCCTCCTTCCTCGCTGCCCAGGTTACAGATGGCTCTTCAGAGCATTTATGCCCGTTCATTTAGTCATTGCTTTTTAAGAGTGGACCTCAGACTTGGGGCTGTTCTCCTGCCTCAGCCTCCAGTCGGCTGGAATTACAAATCTGAGCCACCATATCTGGCACCAATTTTAAAATAATGATGTATTTGTGAAGTTGATGCATTTTCTTAAACGTGTTAGCTTTGAAGTTAGTCCCATCACCCAGAAATCACCAGGTGACCACAAGTATAGATGGCATTCTCTCAGATCCTATAGATGACACTTGGTGCCATCAACAGCAGATTCACTTGAGCCATCTTCTTTTAAACTTTGGTGAATTATTTATCTTGCTTCAGTAAGAGCTGTGCAGTTTCAGATAGAAACACAGGTTTCTAAGAGCTACTGCCAAAGCTCAGAATGTAAAACTGAAGAAACAAGGCACTGATTTGCTCTCTGTGTGCACTGAGACCTTCTGGGTCTTCCCGCCTACTGACGGTACACAAGGCAGCATTGCTGTGAATTTGGTACATCTACTAGCTTTCATCAGCTTGGCAGGGTCAGCCCTGCTTCCCCGAGGCATCCGTGTATTCTGGCTGGGTTCTGGGTTACCATGCTCTGACCCTGTGTCTGGTTTTTGCCTGCTGTGTGGCCTGGTGGTACTGCACAGCGGCCACTGCCAGCACTTTTTTGTGTAGGGACTAGATGGAGCATTTTTGAAGAGCAGGTAAGGGCTGCTGCACTGCCTGATGAGTCGCTTGGCTGGCTTTCCATCTCAGAACAGTACCACCACCACCTGTCCTGCCAGGCAGGACCTTGTCTTCTCTGGTCTGAAGAACACCTCTGTCCAAGGAGGCAGACTTTTCTGGACTCCATGCTGTGCGCTGCAGACTTGAAGTTGCCCTGCAGAGTAGGGAGGGGCTCTATCATGTTGCTGGCTTTACCTTCCTGGGGTGGCAGTATCTGATGTCTGTTCATCCTTGGATGCCTTGTTTTGACCCCTGACTTTCCCCTACATTATTGATATGTTCTTTCTGGTTTTTCTGTGGAGCTGGCAATGAGGTGGTTTTGTCTGTCTTCAATTTCCCCTTCAGGGTTGACTGTTTTTATGACACCATTCCTCTTTCCCTTCCTGTGCACAGCATATTTCCTCACCGCTCGTCTTAACACTGACCTGCTGTGAATCCTGTGGGAGCAGCTCCCATCCCCAGTCCACCTGCCGTTCTGAAAGTCTGCCTGTGCCCCGAGGATGATCATTCTGTGCCCTGCAGGTCCCAGATATTGGGCGGCAGAGGTGCAGACTGAGCTTTTTCTTGGGACCTGAACTTGGCTTTGAGTTGTTTCAGCTTTCCAGGGCTCAGTGCTCTTGGCTTCTCCCTGGACTTCCTAGAAGGCCTGGTGGCCTCTTGTTTACAGTCAGCCCCTGGGGACTGAGACCGCTCCAGGGCTCCTGCACTCAGTCTGCGGTGTAGGGATGCTCCTCCCCGCAGGGTTTCCTTGCCTGGGGCTGCTGTTCCTGTCTGACTGCTGCTGCTTCTTCCAGCCCCAGCCTCAGCAGCAGCTCCTTGGAAGGTGAGTCCTGGCAACTCATCCTGAGCCACACAGCACATTTTGTGTTTCTTGTAGCGTGTTGTTTATTCGTTATTCCTCTCCACGAGGAAGCCCCTTCCAGGAGAGCAGAGTGAGAGCAAGGGTCTTGTTTGTCCTCTACAGTAGCTGCCACAGAGTAGGTCCTCACTAAGTAACTGGAGCATACAAGTTGCTTCTGCTTTTGGTTCTGAATATTGGCAGAAATCTTTGGGCCTCTTGGGTTATTTTCTTTTCCTCTCTCTTAATCCCTGCTCTTTCTTTCTATAGTTTTGGTAATTTTCCACCCTGATAGGGTCCCCTTTTTTTCTTACAAGGTTCATCTTGTCATCTTGCATCTCGGCTAGGGGCATGGCTGCAGTGGGGCTGATGCAGAGTGCATGTCAGTGATGCATGTGCTCCATGACAAGTATCGCGCACACAAGAGAGAGCAGCGCTCATATTCAACCAAGCTGCTTCTTTTTGCAAGTCTGAATGCAGCTGCAGAGCTAGCTAGTCTGCAGTTTCTGGTCTTATGCCTCTAAGGAGGTTAGGCAGCTGGGCTGTTGGGGTGGGGTCTGATCAGGTGCCTACTCCTACCCAACTCCCTGCTCAGCGCATGGAATTGTGGGATAGGTTTTTAGGGCCCTGGCTTTGCAAGTGGGATGGGGACCATCTGGAATGACTTTCTATAGTAGTGACCTGAGAGGAACCAAATCTGAAGGGCCTGCAGAAGGTGTCTGCCAAGTCATAAGGAACACCACCAGCCAGCTTTAAGGTAGAGGCTACAAAAGGTGGGGTATTGGGGCTGGAGAGATGGCTCAGAGGTTAAAAGCACTGACTGCTCTTTCAGAGGTCGTGAGTTCAATTCCCAGCAACCACATGGTGGCTCACAGCCATCTGTAATGAGGTCTGGTGCCCTCTTCTGGCCTGCAGGCATACATGGAGGCTGAACACTGTGTTCATAATAAATAAACAAATCTTTAAAAAAAAAAAGGTGGGGTACTGATGGAGATGCAGGCCTAAGGGTGCCTTCTGCTTGATTTTGGTGTGCCACTGGCAAGAGTGGTAAAGCTAGGGTTCTATTAGTGTTTGGGGGGGATCAGGATCATAAAAGCAGGAACTTACTGAAAAAAATTTAAAAGAAACTACCCATCATTCCCTACTGTCCACCCAAGTGTGTGTGTTTCTATTTTATAGTAGGGCTACTCTTGTAACAAATGTGCCATTCTGTGCTTGCTTCTTAAAGTCTAGTTCTAGGTCAACATTTCTTACTGTCATAATTGTAGGCTTTTTTCCCTAATCATTGGGAATCAATATCCCTTTGTGTGGAAGGGTTGCTCTGAGGTGGCATTTCTCAGCGAGGTAGGTGCTTGTTTCTGTGTTTGCTCCAGTAGCCATGGCATGAAGTGGACCTGAGCTGTGTCCCTCAGATTTAGTGCAGTGGCTCACTTGTCATCTGGGTGCCTGTCCCACTGCTGCGTTTGCATGTGCTCGGGGCTGTAGCTATGGCGGCTCTGCCAGCACTGGAAGATTTGCCATGAGGCACCTGCTGTTGAAGCTAAGTTCTTGCTTTGCATTATGAGAAAGAAGCCTGCTGGTGGCTTTAGGGATTTTGCAGTGTCCTTGGGTTTTCTCTGCCTGGGGTATAGTCTTGGGTCACCGAGGGTGCACACGGGCGCCTCTCAAACCCTTGGTTAGACTCTGGAAGGTTCTTGGACAGACTGACAGCATGGGTCACAAAGCTGCAGAGCCCTCCCTCTTCATCCTCTGTGTAAACTAGTTGGTATTAACAGGTTAGAGCCTGGAGTCTCCTGATGTGCCCAGATCAGATTAGCCTGTGGGCACGCTGGTGGAAGATTGTTTCCTAGTTAATTATGTGGGAGAGGTGCCCACTGTGGACAAGCCATTCCCTGGGCTGATGATATTCCTGGGCTGTATGAGAAGTCTAGCTAAGCATGATCCTGAGTAAACCAGCAAGCTCCCCTCCCTCTGGCTGCTGAGTTCTGGCTTGATGTGCTTCACTGATAAACTGTGACCTGGAAGTAGGGCCACATAAACTCAGTGTGTTTTATCACAGCAACACTTGACCCTGGCCTCTCTTGGTGCCCCTAGGGAGTAGCTGCTGCTGGAGAGACCTTCCTTCTCTCCTGAGCTTCCTGAGGTCAAGCCCTCACACACCTCTGTAGTATAGCTGTCATCCCTCCCCCTGCTTGTGCCTTCCCATTCCTTTCAGAGCCCCCTGTAGAAGATAGGTACCAGAAAGGCTCCTGCAGCTACTCAGAGAGCAGCTAGTGGGAGTTCTCTAAACACCCGTGGGCCCAGTTCCAGGCTACTTCCTTCTACTTGTTTTGAGCCTGCAGTTAAAAAAAGGTGTTTGATAGTATGGTTCAAGATTTTCTAATTTGTTTCTGATTCAAAGTTTACTAAATCTGTCCAGATACTAGTTGCCTTGTGTCATAATTAAATAAGTGATTTATAATTAATTCATTAACTATGCTAGCTAATGATGCTTTAAAGAAGATTATCTGCTCTCAGAATAGTGGAAGTGATTCATTCATTCTCTCATGGTACTTCCCATTTTCTTAGCAGTCCATTTCTTCTGGCTAGTAAGGAGGTAACTGCAGCTTAGTACCATGCGAATCAAAAAGAGCTTCAAGACCTTTCCTGTCTGGCTGCTCTGTGTACACCAGTCAGTGTTAACCTACTGAGTCAACTTTAATTGTTAGCTTCACGGGGGGTGTGTATCAGTTAACTCCAAATATTTTTACCAAGGTGCTGTTTCCTGGCTAAAGTGGTGCCTAAAGGAAAGGGTTTTGGTTTCTCAGAAGCTACTGATTTTAAAGTTTTTTGAGGCTGGGCATGGTTGTGCACACCGTTAAAGCCAGCACTTGGGAGGCAAAGGCAGGTGGATCTGTGTGAGCTTGAGGCCAGCTTGGTTGGCATAGCAAGTTTAAGGTCAACCAGGGCTATGTAATGAGGCCATGTCTGAAACCAACAAGAACAAACCCCCAAACAAAAGCTTTTGAAGACAAAGTTGGAGGAAGGGAGAGAATAATTGATAACTGAGGACTGTTGCCAGTGTTTTGTGTTGGAAAAGACCGGGAAGGGAAATCAGCACTTGAAGTCAAGTACGGTCCTAACATCACTTTCCTGCAGAACTGGGAGCTGATGACTGATGGGCTCTCTAGGTAAAGGAGGCAAGCATTAACAGTTGTAGAGCTTTGGACCTTTGGGGTCCAAGAGCTGTTGTCTAGGCAAGTTGGGAAGCCACAGTGCTAGCAGCTTACAGTTGGTGTGTTAAATGCTGTGGACACATCCAGGGAGGGTCACCCATCAATCTGTGTGTGTTCTTTCTCATTTGCACACACTCTCTTTCTCTTTTCTCTCAGATTTATCTTATGTCTTATGTATATGAGTATCTTGCCTGCATGGTCTGTACACCATCTAGGTCCAGAAAAAGGCATCGAATTTCCTGGACCTGGAGTCCAAATGGTTAGGAGCCTCTATGTAGTGCCGGGGACAGAACCTGAGTCTTTTGCAAGAGCAACAGATGTTCTTCACCCTTGAACCGTATCTTCAGCTCCAACCCTATTTTCTTTCAGTAAAGGCACTGCTGTCACTCAGCATTTGGGAGTTTTCTTTGTCCCTTCTTCCTGTGGCTGTGATGCCATGCCGTGACTGCCTCTGCTGCACATTTCCTTGTGTCCTTTACTAGATGCAGTGCAGCTGCCGGCCTAGGCTGTCCTTAGGACAGCTTAGGAGTTGTGCTGGTTGGGGGTAGAGAGCCCAAGCCAGAAGCTCTGGGACTTGTGGAGTAGAGAAGGAACCAGCTTTGCCAGGGAGGAGCAGGAGGAAGGCATAGGAACCAGGAGCCCAAGGTACCTGCTTCACCTGGCTTGGATTTGCAAAGATTGTTTGGATGCGACACTTCCATAGTAGAAGCTGTTTTCCCTGGATGGCCATTGTTTTCCCCAGTAGCTGGGTTTGCTATGGAATTATTTGGTTTGGCTTTGTAGCTGTGGTTGCTTCTTCTTACAAACAGCCCAGTGATCTAGGCTCCACGCCCTGATTTGGGTATTAAGAGCAGAAATTGATAGAGCACACAGAAGAGACATGAGGAAATCTGTTATGCTTTCTCTCTGTGTTCTGAGGTGGTGTCCTGTAGTCCAGGCTCGATTCAACTCCCCATTCCCATGCTCTGCCTCAAGTGCTGGGATTATAGATGTGGGCTGTTGGAGGGAGGCCACTTGTCGGTTCTCAACTGCTCAGCCCTGAAATAATCACACAGAAACTATTTTATTTAAATCACTGCTTGACCCATTTGCTCTAGCTTCTTATTTTCTAACTCTTACATCTTAATTTAACCCATTTCCCCTAATCTGTGCATCATGAGGTCATGGCCTACTAGCAAAATTTCAGCGTGTCTGCCTGTCCCATGTAGCAGCTCCATGGCTTATTCCTGACTCTACCCTCCTTTCTCCCAGCATTCAGTTTAGCTTTCCCCACCCAGCTCTGTTCCCCTATAGCTCTGCTACAGGCCAAAGCAGTTCCTGTATTAACCAGTGATACCCGCAGCATACAGAGGGGAATCTCACATCAGTGGGCCACCACACTTAGCCTGCCATTATCCTTGAATGGATTTGGACTTTCAGGAAATTGATTATAGACAAAAACTATCTTTTTTTTTTTTTAATGAACTTTAATTTTCAGTAGAAAATACACAACAAAAGTCAGCTCTCTAGTATTCTCATGCTGAAAACTAAAAGCTCACCAAGAAGCCTTTGGTCTGGCCAGTTCTGCCCTCTTCAGAACAATCACAGAGTGCCCAGTTCAGGCACCGCAGTGCTCAGTGCAGTCCCTGTCCTCGATGGAATTGGAGCTGTGCCTGGCCTGTGGGCCAGATGTCATGGTTGGTATCTCAGAGACAAACATGGTCCCCTTGGTTACAATGCTCCTTTTCTACACTGTAACAAGAGCAAATGGAGTACAGAACTCAAGAAGCTCAGGGAATCCAGCAGGTGTAGTGGTAGCAATCACTTCCCAGGCAGTGGTGAGGAGGACTACGACCTGCTGACCTGCTTTCCCAGGTCACGCAGCCTGGCAGTTGGCGAGTGGCAGGCCCAGCCTATGAAGACGAGGCTCTGACACAGTGAACACACAGGCCTCTAGCACACCGCTTTGCATTCTTCCTTCTCTGCACCTGGGGAGGCTCCAGGATCTAGGAGTGGAAGTAGAGTCCCACCAGCCTTCCAGGCCATCTGAAACCAAGAGGTTTCTCAGCGCTGTCCCTTAGATGGCAGCTGCTCGCCTACCTGCACAGGGGTGACTTTCCTCGCTGGGCAGTGCTGACCACAGGCCTGCTGGACAGCAGAGGATTAGCATTGACTCCCACTGGCTGTGGGATGCTACCTCCATGGCCCAGGAGGGCTGGAACAGATCTGTTTCCCATGTCTGTTAACAGCTGCCGTCAGTCATCAGTCCTCCTGCCCTCACTGACTCATTTGTGGTGCCGTGGTGACCCTGCTTCCTTCCAGGAAAGGCCAACAGGAGGCTTGGCTTTTTTTTGGACCCCTTTGTCTTAGTTACAGTTTCTTTTGCTTTGCAGAGACACCATGACCAAGGCAACTCTTATAAAGAAAAACATTTAACTGGGGCTGGTTTACAGTTTCAGAGGTTGGTCTAGTCTCTCGTCATGGCGGAAAGCATGGCAGTTTGCAGGCAGACGTGATGCTGGAGAAGGAACTGAGAGTTCTGCATACGGTTGGTTCAGTAGGCAGCCAGAGGTGAATTGGCTTGAACTCCTGAGACCTCAAAGCCACCCCTTAGTGGCACACTTCTTCCAACAAGGCTACACCTCTTAATAGTGCCACTTCCTATGGACCAAGCATTCAAACCCATGAGTCTATGGGGGATTTCTATTCAGACCACCACACCCTCATCTCAGAGGAGCTGAGGCAGTCCAGCAACAGTGTCCTGTTCTGAGAACAAAGCACACGTTCTTGACTGACTTTTTTCCCAGAGAAGTGGTAATGCTTGCATCTCATTTGGCATGATTTCAGACAGACAGAGTGCCTGTTCTTTTCGCTGGAATCAGGACACCTGTGTTCTGCAGGGCACCACTTCTTGCTCGGGCACCTGGGTAGGTTGTGGCCTTTTTCACCTTGGAGAAATGCTGGTCATTCCCTCTTGGCCCTGGATGAGTGATCAGACATCTGACCATACTGTTTTACTGGTGGGGTGCCTGCTGTAGACTAGAGGACTTGTCCAGCTGTCCTTTCTGGAGTTTCAGGGACAGTCCTCCAGGTAACTTCACCTGAGGGAGGAAGCCCGACACGTGAGGCCTCGGGAGCAGAAAAGTGACTGTTTCATTCTGTTGATATTTCAGACACAGCTTAAAGAAGGTTGATTGGATATGCTGCTTTGCTAGTGAAGACTTGAGTCACGTTTTGGCCATTGAACCTCTCTGTTTACAAGATGTGTGAGTGTAGCCAGCCTGGGAACTATGCATGAGTTTTTTGTGAGCTAGCCTTAGTGTTCTGCTGTGACTTTGGGCCAGTCATTTAATTATCTTCTCTGTCTCTGTACCTTGCTCTCATTCTGTGAACACTACTGGTCTCATCCGGAGCTGCTGAGACCTGGGGCTGTTGGGCTCCTGGGGATGGATGTTCATGAATCTTTTCTGTCTCAGGCTGTGGGTATCATGAGGTATCCTGTGTGATTCAGGATGCCTTGCTGGAGTCTGCTCCTTTGGCTGGCTGCTGTGCTGCACTGTGTTCATTGGAAACTGCCTTTGCTATGAGTGTACCTCTCAAACGCACATCGTTTTGAATACATCTTTAAAGGCTAGTCATCAGTATGCTGATGTCTGGAATTGACAGGAGTTCATCTGTGGAGCTGAACCATGCTGTGAGCTCTCGTACTTCAAAGTTTTCATTCTGTATTTTCATAGAAAAGAAACTCGGGGCTAGAAAGATGCCTCAGCAGTTAGGAGCATGGGCTGTTCTTCCAGAGGACCTGTGCTTGATTCTCAGCTCACTGCTGTCTGTAACTCTAGTTCCCGGAGATCTGATATCCTCTTAATGGCCTCTGAGAGTACCATGTGTACAAGTGGTGCACAGACATGCCTGCAAACAGAACTCCCATACACATTAAATAAATAATAATAAAATTAAATAAGCTAGATTTTTTTTTAAAGTTTAATTTTTATTTTATGTGTATGGTGGTTTGCTGTATGTCTGTGTACCATGGGTATACCTTTGGAGACCAGAAGAGGTCATCAAGTCCTCTAGAATTAGATTGACAAAGGATTGTGAGCCACCATGTGGGTGCTGGAAATCGAACCTGGGGTCCTCTGTAAGAGCAGCAAGTGCTCTTAACCACTGAGACATCACTCCAATCCCAGAAACTAGATTCTGAGTAGCTCCAAATATGTTTTCACCTATAGAAAAAGGTAGGATTCTGTTTAATTGTAACTCTCTTGTTTTTCTTTTTTATTCACCAGACTTCATGAGGAGATAATTGACTTCTATAACTTCATGTCCCCTTGTCCTGAAGAAGCAGCCATGAGAAGGGAAGTGGTGAAACGGATTGAAACTGTGGTGAAAGACCTCTGGCCAACAGCTGATGTGGGTATCTTTTGTGTTACCACACACATACCAGTCAATGTGAATGCCCTGTAGTTGTTTTGCCAGCTGTGTCCACTCACATCCATGCTTCCCATTACTCTGGGTATAGTGGCTCTCGAGGCACAATCCTGGGTAGCACCTGGGAACTGTTTAGAAAAGCATTTTCCACTGCACTGCTGAATCAAACTCTGGAGTGGTCAACCGTTGGTTAGCTAGTTGGTTGAGGACCTAAATTAGCTTGAGAAATTAATTCATATTTATATTTTCATTTTTATTTATCCTCTCTCTCTCTTACTCATTCTTGTTTTAAAATCTCCTTAATGTTAGAAATCTCACTCCTGCCCTACCCCCTGCAGTCACTGCATTTTGCAGCATATAACTTGTTTTATTAGAAATTGCAAGTCCAAATGGAGCATGGTGGTGTATGCCTTTAGTTTCAGCACCCAGGAGGCAAAGTTTGTGAGTTCGAGGCTAGCTTATTCTGCATAGTAAGTTCCAGGGCAGCCAGAGCTACAGAGAGAGACTCTGTCTCTAAGAAACCAACACAAGACAGGGTTTTATAGTACCTCACTTTCACATGGATGAGTAAGTATCTATGGAAATGAGGTACTTGGTTGTAGTTGTGCAGACACCCTGCAGTATGCCACCTGTCTGGGCAGCTAATAACTGTGCCTGGATTTTGATACATACATAAACGGATTTTTTTAGTTTGTAGCATTCCACCTGCTCCCTCCCCTATCCAAGCTGGTTTGTTGTTTACTCATGTTTTGCAAGGTGGGAGCCTGCTGACTCGAATGTGGGGGTATTTTCTTTCAGGTGCAGATATTTGGCAGCTTTAGTACAGGTCTCTATCTTCCAACAAGGTGAGTACCACTCAGATGACTGTGTGCTTTAGTATTTATTGGGTAGATGGTTCTGTGTGCATCTGAGGCTCCAATAGTCAGCTGGAGAAGAATTGTGGAGCACAGAGGGATGCTAGGCAGAAAGTGAATTTTAGATTATTATTATTATTATTAAGGTATCAAATTGCTTGCTTGGCTTTTTTCGTCTTGCATTTAATTTTTTATGGAATAGAAATGTTGGGCATTAGAGACAGATGAATGGGAACTGCCTTAGTCTCGTGCTACTGTAATACCATAAATACCACAGTCTGGCTGAATTGTAGACACTGTCTCAGTCTCCTGATACTGTAACATAGTAATCACAGTCTGAGTTGTCAACACCACCTTAGTCTCCTGATACTGTAACATAGTAACCACAGTCTGGCCGAATTGTAAACATTGTCTTTAATCTCCTGATACTGTAACATAGTAACCACAGTCTGGCCGAATTGTCTACATTGCCTTAGTATCCTGATACTGTAACATAGTAAACACAGTCTGGCTGAATTGTAAACATTGTCTTCAATCTCCTGATACTGTAACATAGTAGCCACAGGTTGGCTTAATTGTAAACAATAGAAGCTTATTTGGCTCTCTGTTCTGTGGACTGAAAAGTCCAAGATTCAGAGGCCACAATTGGATCAAACTCTTACTTTCTATAACTACACCACCCATGTGTCAGTGGTCTTGATATCACAAAGACAGTGCCCAGAATCTGATCCCCCTCAGAAAGGTCATCATGCAAGAGTCAATGACAGTAGCACAGCTGACTGGAAAGCGGTATCTGTTTCACCCCTGTGGTTCTGGGGGCTTTGAGGACCTTTTCACTCTTGTTTTTCATAGTTACACGAGTTGAGCTATGTTCAGTGCCCAAGGCTTAGGTCCTTAGTGGGATTCTGCCGCTGCCTGGTAGTATAGTGGCCGCATGCTATGGGGCTGGCCTCTCATGTGTGATGTCACCTCCTGGTAAGGTGTGTTGTGACCAATGTATGTTTCTCTTTTGTCCAGTGACATAGACCTGGTTGTCTTTGGAAAGTGGGAACGTCCTCCATTACAGCTGTTGGAACAAGCCCTTCGAAAGCACAATGTGGCTGAGCCATGCTCCATCAAAGTCCTTGACAAAGCTACAGTGAGTACGGAGGCCTGACACTTCCACCTGAATAGGAGTCCCCACATGATGCCAGCGTCCTCTGGTCTTTCTGGTCGTTGTTACTGCCTACATTTAAAGATTGTCCTCTTGTGGTATATAAATGCAACTGATCATCTTCATGCTTAACCAGCTGAGAAGCTGCCCGCCTGTGATAATTGGACTTTTTGACATTTGTGAGATCGCCACCCTTGATGCTAAAAGACAGAATTGTGTCCATGTGCGTTCGAGGAGCAAGTGGAAGAAGAGGATAGTTCAGGAGAAACTAGCGTTCCTTGTGCTGTTGTTGGAGTGCAGCTTAGGGATCTGTGTGGCTGTGTGGTTTTCATGTGGGAAAGACAACATGCTAGCTTACATTGCAGGAGGAAAATCAAGAGTTCCCTTTGCTACCCAGAGCTGTGTCTGCATAGGAAAGGGCTCCCATCTTAACAGCTAGAAGGTGAGACTGCGTCTAAGGCTTTCCAGCTGCTGCAGGGGTGTTCTGTCTTTACTGACCATCCTCCATAATATCCATGGATTCAGATCTTGGAGTGCAGTGGCTTTGTGTGTGGTGCAACCTGTGTGTTTGCTGCAGCTGCTCCAAAACAAGTATGGTAGTTTTGTGGTTTCTGCTCTGTGTGTCTGACCCCTGCCCCAAGTCTACCGAGAAGAAATGGCATTTATGTGTGGTAATGGTTTCTTAGGGTGCATGTGCAGGTCAGGCCTTCCCTCGGGAGTCTTCTTTTTCAGGCTCTTGTTCCCCTCTGACTGTCCCACTTCAGAGCAGGAGCAGGTGCAGTGGGGACCTGCTGTGAGGACAGTGGAGGGGGACGTTGGACATCTTTTGGGTCTCTAGTGACCACTGACAGAGCCTTTCTCTTTAAAACTGCCCTTGAGGACTGCTGATTCCCTTTGTGAAGAAAGGGAGGGGAATGGCTGTCTGGAGAATGTAGATGCCAAAGCCGCTTTTTAAATTAAATCTTTGCAGGTGCCAATCATAAAGCTCACAGACCAGGAGACTGAAGTTAAAGTCGACATTAGCTTTAACATGGAGACTGGTGTCCGGGCGGCAGAGTTCATCAAGAACTACATGAAGGTACTGCTATTACAGGTTCCATGTGAGATCCTGTTACTCCTTTCTCATGAGCATTAAAAACCTTGGAATGGGGCATTGGTAGCAATACAGAAGGTTCAGTTATGAGTGCCTTGTAATGGGGTTTCTAGAGGTACTTGAGAAGTACGTAGCTGTTTTTCTGATTTACTTTGAGTAACCACTTCCTAACATTGAGTGTCATTTTAGAGAGCTTTGGGGAAATGTTCTTTCTGTTAGTGCACATCCTTGCTCCTGGCTCAGGGCCACATTCACAAGTTTAGGTCGACATTCCTTCTGTGGGTCCCCTCCCTTTAGAGGCCTCAGTGTTGGGGAATATTATTTTCAGGTGTGTGACTTTTGTTTATCTGCATTTGTTTAATTCTGTGAAGCTGTGTGAAGCTGTGTTCCTGTGTCTGTCTAAAACACCTGATGGTCCTAATAAAGAGATGAGCAGCCGATAGTGAGGCTGGAGCAAGGGTAGATGAAGCTGACAGGCAGAGTAGGAATAGGAGAAAGGAAGAAGAGAGGAGCCAGAGAACATGCAGAGGAGGATCCTAGGAGCCCACCAGCCACAGAGTGAGAGTGAAAGTAAGAAAAGGGAAAACCCAGAGGCTTCGATCATCCTAACTACAGGAAAGGCCAGGCATTATATTATAATATTATAAGTAATATTAAGCCTCTGTGTGTGATTTATTTGGGAATGGGGTAGCCCCTCCCTCCCCACGAACAAAGAGTGATAAAAGATTGGCTTGGTGCTTGAGCTGGTGCCTTCTGGAGCTCTGGCCAGGCCTGTCTGGCTCCCTCCTCTCTGTCTTCCACTTTGTCAGCTCCTCTCCTTTCTCATCTGACCTTAGCATTTGTACCCGTGAGAACACTGGATCAGCCCCTCTGCACATGTCCTGGCCTCGCCGCGTTCCCTTGTGCTGCTCGCAGCCCGAGTGCACCTGCTTGCTCCTGCGTGCTCGGGAGTAACTCTGCTGCCAGTCTTACTGTGTCCCCCGGCTGAGTCACTGCTCGAGGGGAAAGGGTGTTCTCATACTCCCTCAGCAAGTGTGACTCCTTCAGCCTTGGAGACAGTTAAAATTGGAGACAGTTCTTTTTTGGAGGTGGGGGCAAGAGGATGGATGAGCAGTTCTTTCTCTTGTGAAACTTGCTGTCTGCGTGCTGACCTGTATGCGTCTTCTTGCGTTTACAGAAGTACTCGCTACTGCCGTACTTGATTTTAGTGTTGAAACAGTTCCTCCTGCAGAGGGATCTGAACGAGGTCTTCACAGGAGGAATCAGCTCCTACAGCCTCATCTTAATGGCCATCAGCTTCCTACAGGTGAGTGGACCTTCTGTGAACTTGTTCTCTCAGCGGAAGTGGCGGCCCTCACCACTAGTGAGCAGTTTCCTCTTCCTGCTTCTGTTCTGGCTCAAGGTGTGGCTGGCTTCTGTCTGGCGATGTCTGTCTGATTTCTAGGAAGCTTTTACTATGTTGAGACTGTGTGAGTTGTGTATTTGGAGCAAGAAAGCAAGAGCTAGTTGGTTTATTGCTATATAAACTATACAGAGCCCTTTCCATTGGTGCTTATCTGTATCTGTCCCCAGTCACTTTCAGAATGAAGGACGGGCACCAACATGGGGAAAAGATGGAGAAAGTTTCTTCTACGTGTTTCTCATTTTGCTTTTGGAGATAAAGTCGCTCTAGTTCTGGATGGCCTGGAGCTGACTTGTGTAGCCCAGGCTGACTTGGACTCTTGGCAGTCCTTCTGACACAGCTCTCTCGTGCTGAGATTACATGTGTGAGCCACACTGCCTGCCAAGCCTTCTGTGATTGGTGGTCTTAGTTATGTGTCATCATTGTTTGTTCTGGTGAGTGAAGCATAGGAGAGGCCAGTGACACCAGACCTCCACTCTGTAGTCCAGATGACCTAGAATTCACCATGTGCTCCAGGTTGGTCTTAAACTAGTAGCAGTTTTTCTGCCTTAGACACCCAGGCGCTGGAATTATAGGCATGATCTCTTAAACCTGTTAACGATGTCACATATATAAAGTAGTACTCGAGTTAATTAAAATTTTATGACATTTAACGTTTGCTTGAGAAAAAAAAATTCCCGTGTATTGTAGCCCCCCAAGTATATGTCCCATGTATATCAATGATTTTCTTTGCACTGTGCTTGGGGAGGGTTGTCATTTCCAGCGACCTTGATGCCCTACAAGTTAAACCACAATGCTGACTGTGTGTTAGCTTTGACTCCCAGGCTTGTTGCCCCTGAAGCTTATGTCCCTGAAGTGTGACAGCAGAGGAGCTTTTGGTGTTGAGCCCCCTGTTCTGATGTGATGGTGCAGCCTCCCAGTGCACTGAGCAATGCCACTGCTGTGAGCTAAATGGCTCTGTTTGTGTTTCTTGAGTGCCCCATTTCAGTTATCTTGTAAGGACAGTTGTGATGTGCATGTCACCTCCTGGTGTGCTTGTTCCTGGGGTCCTTGCGGCTGTGAGACCTCACAGGGCCATCCAGATGGGATGGGATTGCTGTTTCCTCTCCACCTTCTGTGCCTATGTTAGAGCCCACTAGCCTCAGGCTGGACCATCTTACAGTTGCCTGAGGGAAGGAGGCCAGGCCCTGGACTGGACTGACTTGAGCGTCTGATTTGATTCAAAGGCAAGAGAATAAAGGCAGACAGGCAGACTGCCCTGTTCTTTGGCAGAGGTTCGATCCAGGAACCCAGAGCTCTGATGTCACAGGGAGCCATGCTTCCTGCTTCAGCCACTGTGCTGCCAGGACTTGTATGTTATTGAGACCTGACCATCGTGTTGTAGAATTGTGCAGGGACAGAGTTTCCTGTGTGGCTGAAGAGACTGTGAGCCGTGAGCCATATACAACCTTCGAGTGCTTGGAGTGTGACCAGTGAGACTGCAGGTGCTCGCTCCTTAGTGCTGGCTGCATGTGGGCAGTCACTGGTGCAGAGGAGTTGTCGGGACAGTGGGCGAGGGGCCGTAGGAGGCTTTGGCTTGCAGAGAGTGTGGTGATGAGCTCGGCCTAACAGTGGTGTGTCTTGGAGCAGGGTGAGTTCCTTGGGCAAGCTTAGTCCACTCACGTTCTGGTTCACGCAAGGTGTGATTCTAGTCGGTGCTGTTCTGCCACCTACTGGTGGCATTTCAGGAGGATGAGATCAATGTGAACCGGTGCGTCCACCATCCACTTGACAACCTCCTGTCGGGCAGCATGGGGCTACTCCGGTGTCTGTGTTTGGAAGTCATGGTCTGAGTGACTGACAGGCTGGCAGGTGCACTGGGGCCTCCTGGACGCAGCTCACACTTTCTTAGGGGCTGTTGAGTGGGGACTCTGAGTCTCTGGAGAGACTGCTAGGGATATGTCTTTAGAATGTATCCCTAGTTCATACGCTTTGTGGCTGTGCTACTTTTACAGTTACATCCAAGAATTGATGCCCGGAGAGCTGACGAAAACCTTGGAATGCTTCTTGTAGAATTTTTTGAACTTTATGGAAGAAATTTTAATTACTTGAAAACTGGTATTAGAATAAAAGAAGGAGGTGCCTATATCGCCAAAGAAGAGATTATGAAAGCCATGACCAGTGGGTACCGACCATCGATGCTGTGCATTGAGGACCCCCTGCTGCCTGGTGAGCTTACTCCCTGTGGCTGGTTTTGTACCCACAGACCTTAGCGGTGACACTGTCAGGAGTCTTTGTTCTAACTGGCTTACTGCATTTTAAACCTCACCTTGCGTGAGTGCTGGACTTGGGAAGGTTAGTCACTGCGTCCTCCAGAAACCATTCACTCCTGGGAAGAAGCACACCAGGAAGGGTGGAGTCTCCCGTCCCGCAGCACTTTCTCCCCGGCTTTCCTGTGTCATCATGAACGTTGCTGTTGTTTCCATAGGGGCTGAGCCAGGGCTCTCCCAGCCTCACTCCCCTTGGCATGTGTAAGGGGGCTCGTGTCACCGTGGTAACAGTGGCCTTTAAACCTTTGCCAGTCTGGTAAAACCATGCTGCAGATTCCTGTTTAACTCTGTTCTTTTCAGCTCTGCACATGGCTTATTGAGCACCCCTTAGGTGAGAGTCAGCGAGGGCAGGGGACAGAGTGGCTGTGCTCTGTCCCTTCTCATAGGGCTGCAGGCGTGGATGCTGGGTCTGTTGAGCAGGCTCCTCAATGGATTTTTATCTTAGGGGAACCTGTCCCACACTGTACCCCTGTGTTAGGGGAACCTGTCCCACACTATACCCCTGTATTAAGGGAACCTGTCCCACGCTGTACCCCTGTGTTAGGGGAACCTGTCCCATGCTGTACCCCTGTGTTAGGGGAACCTGTCCCACGCTGTACCCCTGTGTTAGGGGCACCTGTCCCACACTGTACCCCTTATCTTAGGGGAACCTGTCCCACACTACCCCTGTGTTAAGGGAACCTGTCCCACACTGTACCCCTATCTTAGGGGAACCTGTCCCACACTGTACCCCTGTATTAAGGAAACCTGTCCCACACTGTACCCCTATGTTAGGGGAACCTGTCCCTCACTGTACCCCTGTGTTAAGGAAACCTGTCCCTCACTGCACCCCAGTTTGTGGTTTTATTTGTGTTTATTCCTGTTCATTATTTGTTTTATTATCCTCAAATTTAATGAACATTTTATTAGTGTTTCAATGCTTCTTGGATGTTATTAATTTCTTTAAGAATTTATTGAAGAGAATGTCCTGACAGTTCTTCTCAGCTGTCTTTTAAGAGGTCTGAAAGATTCCATAGATGGGGAGGTGTGGTTTTCCTGAGTGTCTGTGTCAGTGTGTCTGCATGACTGCTGTGCTATAGCTGAGTCTAGGAAGACGAAACCCTAAGAGTCCGCACCTCACCCATCCGTGAGGGATGAATGTGTGTAGTTCCTCTTAACTCTAGGGACAGCTTCATTGGGTTGCTCTGAGTTTAGACTGGTAGCCCTCTTCCTTAGAGCGCTCACTCCCAACCAGCTCTCCTTGTGTGTTCAGGCGACTGCCCTCTCATCTGTGGGACACTGAGGACTTACCAGTGAGGTTATTGATTATGCCAGGGCCACACTACTGGTTCGAGCTTAGGATGTCTTGATTTCCTTGTGGTGGGTGGTTCCTTGTGGGTATTTTTTCTTTTCCTGCTACCCTGGGACTTAGGTGACCTCATGAACTCTCAGGATCCCTGTGATTGCCCCCTTTGCAGTCGTAACAGTAGACTGCTGACGTGGCATCTGATGTACACCGAACCTGTGTGTGTTTACATACATGAGCTGTGAGCTGCGGTCGGCAGCACTCGGCGCTGTGTTCTCATGCCTGTTGCATGAGCTGCTGAAGTTGGAGGCCCCGTTCCCAGGGCCGTGTTTGAGAAGTTGCAAATGGCAGGGTGATGCTCAGACCTGAAGCAGTCTGACAGTTGCCTTTGTTGCAGGAAACGATGTTGGGCGGAGTTCCTACGGGGCCATGCAGGTGAAGCAGGTGTTTGACTACGCCTACATTGTGCTCAGCCATGCCGTGTCGCCGCTCGCCCGGTCTTACCCCAACCGGGATTCTGAAAGGTAATGGGTCTTGGACCTGGGTCCTGGGGAGTGGCAGCTCTACTTTCTCTAGTTGTGTGTTTCTGTGATACTGGTGGGTACACTGTCATTCTTGAGTGGACCTTGGTAATAAGGATTGGGATTCAGGATGGCTGTTGGATGGCCCATGGGCTAGGGCTGAACATTCTTTAATGGGGTGGTATTTTACTGGGGTATTCTGTATGGGGGCAGATCCTGACTTCTAAACCCTGGATTGGTGCTGGTCCATCCTCCAGTCAGACATGTTTATCTCTGACTCCAGGTTAGCTGCCGCATAGGTATAGCATGTGGGGGTGGGGAGCAGACAGCTGGTGGGGAGGACAGGACTGCGCAGCCTGCTGTTGGGAATGGCACTGTGGCTGTGCTGCAGACCAGCACTGGGGTCTTTCCTACCCTGTAGTGGGAAACAATACTCCATGGCTGCTGTGAATGGGGGTCTGGGCCCCTAAGAGCTGGATTGGAGCCGTCGTCTTTCGTAGACAGATGGTGGTTAAGGACCTCCTTTTATCGTGACCTCATAGTACACTTGAATGTAAACACATAAGAGCTCATTCACTCAGCTCGACTTCTTTTGTCCTTCATGAGCCTCACACCTGACACATGATGTCTGTGTCCCACCTTGTTCTTTGCAGTACTTTAGGAAGAATCATCAAAGTCACCCAGGAAGTGATTGACTACCGGAGGTGGATCAAAGAAAAGTGGGGTAGCAGAATCCTCCCGTCTCCAGACCTGGGTGAGAGACCGACACAGTGTGAGGCTTGGCCCTCTGCCCTTCAGCACGGAAGCCTCTCTTACCCTCTTGTGGGTTGTCCAAGCCAGGAAGGTGGCTCCTTCTGCTTTTTCTGGACAGACCATTCCTCCTGTAAGGCCTAAGCTAATAGAAGTAGAGCAGAAGCTGCAGTAGGAGTGTGGGAGGGGCAGGCAGGTTGATTGGATTCCAGCACGTAATGGCCAGAAATCATGGAGATAGGTATTTTTTCGTTTCAAATCTTAGAATTCCAGTGTGTCTTTGTATTTCAGAATTCTACATTTCTATTTCAAATACTTGCTTTATGTTATAGTTTATAAAAGCTACAGGTAAGATTTACACACCCAGTGTTGGACAGATATTTTAATGCTTTCTGATAACTAGTATAATATACATTTACAATTAGGTTAACTCAGATTTAAGGTTTGGTTTGTTAGTTGCACATGCGACATTTCAGAGCTCCGCAGCCCTGGGCTGCTGGCACATTGCTTTGCTTTCCTGCCCCAGACAACAGGATTAAGATAAAGGAGAGAATCAACACTTGCAATGGGGAGCAGATGCAGAGCCGGGAGCCCGGCTCCCCCTACAGCCAACGCCTGACTCTGTCCCTGTCCAGTCCCCAGCTGCTGTCCTCAGGTTCCTCTGCTTCTTCCGTGTCTTCGCTCTCTGGAAGTGATATTGTGAGTGGGTTTTTGCTCTTGACTGTCTCCCTCACCTGTGGGGTGGTTGGTGTCCTTGTTATCTCTAACAGGGAGTTCAGGACCTTTTCCTCTGTCTCAGTGCCTTCCTGGGTGTGCATGCATACGAAGTCTGTGCTTGGTGTTCTTTGCCATAGGCCTTAAGCAAGCCCAGGCTGTGCTGCTCACATGACCGAGGTAGTAATAGCCCTCAGCCAAGCCATGGACTTTTTTCAGTGGTTTTGTTTTTTGTTTTTGTTTTTTTTTTTAAATCTGGTTTAGAGATTTATAAACTGAAGTCCACGTGTTTCATCTGTATTTCCTATAGCCTGGTCTTTCTCAGCTTTAAAGTAACTCTGAGGAAACGGGTACACTTGGACCATCTGTTGCTCAGCCTGATCTGCTCGAATGACCTCTTCTGCTTCTCTCCCTGAGGGTGTGTTTTGAGACCTCAGTGGCTCCCTGCTCACAGCTCTCCTTGTTTCTGTGCTGGACTCTAGGACTCAGATGCGCCCGCCTCCACCACTCCCGGTGTTTGTCAGTTCAGCCTACAAGCACCCACCACCCTGATGGCCAGCCTGCCCACAGCCTTGCCAATACCCAGCAGTAAGCCTCAGCCTGCTGCTCCCAGAACATTGATCATGACAACGAACAATCAGGTACAGGCTCCCTCTCTAGAGCCAGCATCCAAGCCAGCAGTGTTCATTGTGAACTGACTCTCCTTCAGGCATGTTTGTGTCCTAGGAACTGACGTTGTTTGCCCGCTCTGGAAGCTCATGCTTACCTTTTCCTTCTAGACCAGGTTTACCATCCCCCCACCAACCCTCGGAGTCGCCCCTGTTCCTTGCAGACAGGCTGGCGTGGAAGGAACCACGTCTTTGAAGGCTGTTCACCATGTGACTTCCCCAGCCATCCCCTCGGCATCCCCCAATCCCCTGTCCAGTCCCCATCTATATCACAAGGTGAGTGCTGTCTGTCTTGCCTCAGGAGTCACCGCAGCTGGGCCTGCGCCTCTCAGAGAGACCAGAAAGTTTCAAGGGGCCTCTGTGTCTGCCTGTGCAGCTCACCCCTGTTTTCCTTTGTCAGCAGCATCTAAAGTGCTGGTTGGTTCACTGCGACAGTTTAAGCAGTGACAGCACTTCCATTCTCCCTGGCGCTGCAGCGTGAAGGAGAGCAGGGCTTTCAGTGGACTCCAGTTCACTTTACCACTTACTTTGGTTTTTAAAGTCAAAAGGTAGAGCCAAGCCTTACCCTTGCCACAGCCTGTAGTGGCACTGTCCGCCAGTCTGCCCAGTTGCTGCTGGCTTCCCTGCCCGTGGGGAGCTTTGTGCTGCACCATGCTGGGATGTCTTGCCAAGTCTCATTAGCCATGGGAGTATTTCATGCCCTGGGACCCTTCCTCATCCTCTAAGGCATCAGATAGAGCCCATGACCCATACAGCGCTGGATGCAGTACTTACTAAAGTAGCTCCTCTTTGCTTACCCCATCCCAGTTGGCCAGTGTAGTTTTGTTCTGGGAGGGGATAATTCCTTATTATGGGTGTGCTGGCATTGGGGATGGAGAACTCCTGCCCTCGGCACTGCAGCCTCCTCCACCTGGTGGGTTTGCCCAACTCTTCCCGGAAGCATCGCATGCTCCTCTTGTCCTCTTTGCAGTTGCTTTGGAAATGGCCCAAAGCTTTACTGCTGGGCATACGTGACTCCTATGTATGCTTCCGGTCACAGACAGTGAGGTTTACAGGGACCTTCTCATACCTGTGACGAAACAGAGCAAATCAGAAATCTGTATAGGACGTGGAGCGCAGTGCTGCTCTTGTCTGCCCACTTCACAGCACAGCAGGGACAACGTGCTGTGGTTCTTGTCATCTCATGGTACATGTGCTGCACTTCAGCCCTGCTCTCTCTGTTTCTCCAGCAGCACAGCGGCATGAAACTGTCGATGAAAGGCTCCCACAACCACACCCAGGGCGGCGGCTACAGCTCTGTGGGTAGTGGAGCCGTGAGGCCTCCTGTTGGCAACCGAGGACACCACCAGTACAACCGCACCGGCTGGAGGAGGAAAAAGCACGCACACACGAGGGACAGCTTGCCTGTGAGTCTCAGCAGATAATGGCTCCTGGCTGCTCCCACCCCAGACTGCGCACAGCACCTCCACTGTGGGCTGCCGAGGGCTGCCCGGCACAGGTCACTCTGCATGTTTGTGTGGTGGCCGCATCCATCCTACAGAGCAGCTCCCTGTGCTCATCTGTGAAGCCTTACTACACGTGGATGTGCGTCTGCCTGCCTAGGAGTCTGCGCCCGTGCCCAGCAGGGGCGGCCAAGGAGTGAAGGACTGCGTGTGCTCCTGTCTGTCCCAGGCAGAGAGGTCAAGCCCTGCTACATGTCTTTCTCACGGGAGTGTGCAGGCCGCCGTTTTACTGCCCTCATGTCTTGTTTGAAACTTTGGGACTGTTTTTCTATGTAAATATTGAAAACTTATGATTTGTGCAATAACTCAGATATTTTTTATTTAATTTCATATTTTCACATAAGTTATATTTAAGGGAGGAGGGAATTTTTTTTAAACACGCTTAGATCCTTTCCCAGTTTGCATTTTCTAAGTTGGGTTCCTCGTGTTGGCTGTTGTCTGTTAAGTGTCGTTACCTGAACACCGTGAGGAGGGGCTTGCGGGTTTTATTTTCACGTCTTTTCTTTTGGTCGGATGCAGAGAAGGAGCCAAGTCATCGTGATGGTTTTGTGAGGCGTTCAGCTCCCAGGCCTCCAGTGCGTTCCTGGCAGCCTTGCTGTAGGCCTTGGGCTGTTGTCCTGCTCTGACCACAAGTTCTGACATTTTGGTTTGGGTTTTTAAAAACTAGACAGCAAATCCAGCTTTTAAAGTGCCAGAAGTAAAAACCTCTAGGGAGCAGAGGTGGTCACATCATAGAGATTGTACAGTACTGTGGCTGTGCCGTGCTACGGTCGGTCGGGAAGTGATGTGTCTGAACCGTGGGCCTGGGGAGTATCGTTACAGACAATGGCACCCAGATTAGGAATGTGGAGAGAGGAATTTCCTTGATTCCATTGAGGAATCTGCATAGCGGTATGCACTGTTCTGTTAAGAGCAAATATCTGAAAAGTACCTCCGCGGTCGGGGCACGTGGGGAGTATTTTATTGTATCACAGGAGAGCACAGCCCAGCCAGCGTGGGCCCAGGAGCGGCTGGTGCCTGACGTCAGCAGCATACAGGTATACTATGCAAGTGTATTCTGCCACAACAACCACTGTCTTTGTTACTTGTTTTGAACAAGATTATATCCATCGCCTAAACCCCGAGTCTCTGGAGCACCACGGTTGTCCCGGGAGTGCTTGCATCTTGTAGGCCCTCTGGCTTCCATTTCTGAAATGGGGGTTCTGGCCCTGCTAAACACTACAGAGAGGTCGGTCTTTCAGTCCACTGGTAGAGAATGTCAGAACAAGAAACTGATTGCTGTGACATCTGATTGGCTTGCAGCAGTGGGAGTTGTAGATTGATGTCTGAATGTGCCGGATGCCTAGCCAAGGACAAGTGTGTGTGTCTGGGTCTGCCTCTCGCTGCCGCTGCCGTGGGAGCCGCTGACTCTGAGACAGTCCTGAGCAGAGTGGCTCATGGGGTCTGCAGCTCATGAGGATTGGAATCATCCAGAATATTTAAACTATTTAAATTGTGAAACCTGTTGCTAAAGAATATTTAGGAACACTGGTCCACAGGCCTGTACTAATTACACATTAGCAATATTGACTGTATCTGCATTAAGGAGCCACCGTGGGGCCGTGCGAGTGACCCACAGATGTGCGTTTTAAAGTTCTGTCCAGGCCCAGGTGTGTGTCCATCCCTGTAATGGTGAACCAAATGAATTGGCCTGGCTACCACTGTGGCCACACGCTACAGGCTGACAGAAGCTATCATGTTTTAATTTTGTGTGTGGACAACAATGTGGACACTAAAATTGACATATTTTTATGTAAAGTTTTTCTATTCTTTGATTTTTAATAAACTTTAGAAACCAGCTTTGTGTGGACTAGATGCTTTCCTCTGAAGGGTGGGGTGGGGTGGGGTGGTTTCTGCACTAGCTGCTTGCTGGGGTTAATACGATCCTTAGGTCATCCCTGTGGCCAGGTCATCACATGGGGTCATGCCTGCTGCAGGAGTTTGAGCCCCACATGTGGGTGCTTGAAGTTCCAGGAGCACTGTGTGCTCTCCACTGTGCTGTGGTCTGGAGGCCGGCATCCCAGGGAAACGTGCCTGCATGCAGATCAACGCTGCCACACTCCAAGCTCCCAAACATGACACCTGCAGTTTCTGGTGTGTAGGGAGTTTGCTAAGCATGCCTGTGACAGGACTCTCAGCTGCTCAGCCCATCAGTGTGTGTGGTGGGACGCTGTACTGCCTACTGCACGGGCCGGGAACAAAGCACACATCCGTCCTAACACAATCGTTCTTTCTCCAGTGACTGAGTCAGAAAAAGACCAGTTCATGACCTTAGAAGCGGCAGTGAATTCCAGGCAAGGTAGGAAACCATACTAGGCCGTTTTCCCTGGAAGCTGCTCTTTTGCCCTCGGGCCTGAGGCTGGCTGTGAAGTGTAGGCAGTTTCCATTTCTGCAGAGCAGTCCACTGCTCCTGTTTGCTCTCACGCACAAGTTCTCAAGTCCCGAGTGTGTGTCCAGGCAGTGGGGACAGATGTGACCCCTACCTCATAACTGTTGGCTCAGGTGTGTGTGTGGCGGGGGGTGCGTATCTTAGGGGGCTCAGTCATAAAAATGAGAGGCCAGATGCTGTGGTGCCATTCGCTGCCGCTAGAGGCCACATGCAGATGAGAGGAGAGCCACCCTGAGTTGTGGTGCCCACGCTTTGCGGTCCACATGGTTGCCTGACAGGGAAGCCGGTGCCGGAGGTCGGTCTTCTGCTGTGCAAGGTAGGCACTGCCCTCAAGCCAGTTCCAGCAATGTTCGCCCAGTGCCACCTGCACACCTTTGCACCTGGTCTCCTGTCCCCTCTGGTTTGCCCAGCTTTGAGGACACAAGTCGGTCTCTCACCGAGCTTTTGTCCTGACAAAACAAGTAGGCTCATCTGCTAGCCACCTCAGCCCTAGGCTCAGGAAAAGGGATGCTGCAGTTACTTGAGATGCGGGTAAATGACAGAATCCTCTCCAGTGAGGGTCAGGGGGAGCCCATCAGCTTCAGACCTTCGAGCTTCCGGGGACAGCTACAGCTTTACCTGATCAGACTTGGTGTTTGCCTCAGCCCCAGAAGCCCTGCTCTTAATATCCTGAAAGACCACTTCTTTCTTGAGGCTGCCTGCCTCTCTCCTTCACTCATCAGCTGGCGGTCCACATCCTCTCTCCACTGCCTCCAGCTGGTGCTGCTGGCCCAGCCTGATTCCGCCCCTGCAAGTCCTCTTCACGGGCTCTCTCCACATGCTCTCCCCAGCCTTCCTAGTCACACTGGCCAGGTAGCATGAGCACTTCTGGCTTGGGCCTGTCTTCTGAGCATATAATCTAGACGGGCTTTCTGTATAGTTCCCCCTCCCCAGGCTGCCAACTCAGTGGGTCTCCAAGCTCATCTTCTCTTGCTCCCTTAGCCCTGTAGCCACCTGTTTCAGGTGACCTCCTAGTCAGGCATCATGGCTTTGAGATCCACTTTATTGGCAGGGTTGTCAGCCTCTGCTGATGTGTTTGCATTCCTTCGCCACTGAGAAGCTTTCATCCCTGTGTTCCCATTGTCTCCCTTTTGGGTATCAGATACTCCTCACCTGCTGCATTCCCCCAGCCCCTTCTGTATCACCCAGAAAGCCATCTGTGAAAGACACAGGTAACTCCCTCACTGCCTGGGGTCCTCAGAACAGCATTACAACCCTCAGGTGCCTTCCCCTTCACTGTATTCAAGTACACTGTACTGGGATCCTCGTAGAAGGAAATCCGTGGGGCTGGGGAGATGGCGTGGTTCCTAAAGTGCTTTATAAGCATGAAGACTTGAGTTTATAACTCTAGTACCATGTAAAAAAGCTGGAGATTTGAGGGCAGTAGGATTCCTGACTTGCCACCTGTCCAGCCTAGCCTAATTGGTGAGAGCCAGAGCAATGAAACACACACACACACACTCACACCCTTAATGCAAGAAGCCAGCAGTGTGGGTAGCTAGTGTTGGGTGGCAAATGAAGTGCAGTTCAGCTGAGGACTTTACCCTGCCAGCCCTACCAGCGACAGCCCCAGCCAAGCCCAGAGGGAGTTGGGGACCCAGAGCCGGCAGAAAGGGACTGAGCCTCTAGAAGGACAGTGTTCCTAGCGTGTTCATGCAGCCATGGAGGCCACCTACCCAGACTTCTGTGTGTCAGTCTATCCCAGTCGACCCCTCTGCATCCATTTCCTCGGGCTATAAAATCACTCCTTATACACACAGACAGCTCTGAACTGTCGGACGCAGAGAGGCCCCTGGTCAGCATAAACTGGTGTCAGACCCGAAGGAGTTGCTATATGGAGCCGAGCCACCAATTTAAAGGGTCTAATTTACACGAGGAGTTAATGTATTATAACAGGCCAAACAGAAACATTCTAATGCTTGGGTCTCCCTTCTTTCTTGTGTTCCATTTAGTCTTCGTGTTCTTTGATATTGAAGATTCTTAAGGTGTTGGGTATTTTGGAAGGGAAGTATTTAGCATGGTTTTTAAAATGTTGTTTGACAGTCTGGTGCAATGATTTATGAACTGTTTTAGCGTAGCGTAGTAGACACTGCCATTGACCCAATAGCTGTTTTATTGCCTAATAGGTTTACCAGTTTAAAGTGTGAAACTTGAACTTAGAAAGTGAGTGATACTTGGTGCTTTCAGATACCAATGGATAGCTTCGTTGGGTGCTCTGTCTTACGTTGGGCTCAGTTTTGCTTGGGGGAAATCAGGTGCACAGGAAATGTCCTTGTGCCATGGTGGCCATGCAGACAGATCTCCTCAGCGAGTTACAGCAGGGCGGAAGGTAGTTCTAATTTACCATCACCTCTTTACCCATCTGGACAGAAGGTAAACTGTGTAGCAGGTCAGGGCCGGGTGGCTCTCCCAGCTCCTCAAGGTACTTTACTTGATCCAGACCTACTGCAGCCCTGTGCTGCCACCTCCTGACACCCACCCCTGTCGATGGGACAGCTCTGTGTGGTCGACTTGCCTGGCCATATTGAACCCGCCCTCACATGAAGTGTGCATGTATGCTGCCTGGGCCCTTTCTCAGTGTGTGACTCGGGAAACTCATTCCTGCTTGCTGGTGACCCACCGGCTAGAACGTCCCGTGGGATTCCTATTTGATAATTGGCTCCGGATCCTTCTCTCTCTCTCTCTCTCACTCACTCCCTCCCTCCCTCCCTCCCTCCCCCCCACCCACCCACCCACACACACACACACACACACACACACACACACACACACACTCTCCCTCGTTGATGTCCCCATAGGTGGCTTGTAGGCAGCCTGGGTACTTGCCAAGGATCTAGCATTGAGCTCTCATTTCCATCTTCTGTCTCCCCACCGCTGAAATGGGGCTGTCCGTCTCAAAGATCCTACAGTACAATACGTGTGTTTTGACCGAGAATCTTCTCTAGGAGGCAGTACTTTGTTTTCCCCCTTTGATTCTCAGTGATGCTGAGAGGTGTGGCAGCCATCTCGAACTACATGGCGGCGGCATAGGGACAGCGAGAGAGGAGGAAGACAGGAAGGCCCTGGAACTCCAGCCGGGTGCTGGAGCTCTTTTTGTAGGCACAGGTAGGACATTTACATGAAGATCAAACCCGTGCCTGGCACTCTGGACTCTAAGCGGAACACAATTTTCAATTTTAAAAGAGCATCTGAAATACAAGCTCACCTGCAGCCCTGTAGGAGGTACTCTAGCTGGGGGAGCAGCTTCATTTGCCTCAAGTCCTGCCCCTCCTTTGCTGTGGGATGATGCTCTTCTACACAGTAAAGATTTGTCACTCGTCTCGGTTTAATAAAACATTGATTGGCCAGTAGCCAGGCAGCAAGTGTAGGTGGGGCAACCAGGCCAAGAGAATTCTGGGAAGAGGAAAGGCAGAGAGTCAGTTACCAGCCAGACACAGAGGAAGCAAGATGAGAATGCCTTACTGAGACAGTGTACCAAGCTACAGGGCTAAAGATAGACAAGAATTATGAGCTAATTAAAGTTGTAAGAGCTAGTTAATAATAAGCCTGAACTAATAGGCCAAACAATGTATAATTAATATAAACCTCTGTGTGTTTCTTTGAGACTGAATGCTGTGGGATGACCAGGTGGCACAGAAACTATATACCTTCCTCCTGGGCTTGGGGGACAAGAAGCTCCTAGCAGCCCATGGAACAGTTTTAAAACCACAGACCAAACACATTCATCCCCACCTTTCATTCTGACTTCCTAACTTAACAACAACTTCTTCCTCTTCTTCTTCCTCTTCCTCTTCTTCCTCTTCTCCTCCTCTTTCTTCTCCTCCTCTTCCTCTTCCCTTTTCTCTTCTCCTCTTTCTCCTCTCCCTTCCCCTTCCTCTGTCTCTTTACTGAACCCTTGGTTCCGGCTAAGGAAGGCAGCTTTCACACAGGCTCTGAATCTTGGGCGTGGAATTGGAGCCCATGTCCTGGAAGGGACAGCTCTCTATATTGATGGCTGCACACCTGAAATATCTGGAGTGGAATAAATCCCTATCCATCCTGGCTCCTAACCTAGTGAAAGCCTGGGCCCATGATCTCGGTCAGGGGACTTCCTCCTCTGTCCATTCAGGGCTGGTTTCTCTGCTTCCCTGTCTGCAAAGCTCCACATCACAGATCCACCTGAGCGTGCAACCAGCAACCACGCGGGCAGCTGCGGCTGTTGCTCTGGGATGCTGTCCGCAGGGTCATGTGGCTCCTACAGGAGGAAGTGTCCCTTTATCCCCTTACCTCCCATCTGGGCTGGCATTCAGAATGTCTGCTGTTCCTGCTGCAGGAAGCAGTGTCCCCGAGAGAAGAGAGAGGGCAGCCTTGTTCCAATCTTGCAGATGCTCAGCTCTGCCAAATCAGAGTCAGAACTCCAGAGTTCCCTTTTGCTAGGCTGTGTGGCCTTTGACCTCCAGGCAAAGGTGTTCTCTGAGTTAACGTTTAATAAGAAACCATGCCCGGCACACAGGATTTCGAAGTCCCCTGGAAACGGGGCTGCGATGTTTTCTGCTGAGGAACAAAGAAACTGAGGCATCCTGACAATGAGGATGCCTGGGGGTGCTGCCTCTTGGGGGCCACGGGTCTTTCTTTTTTTTTATTATTTATTAAAGATTTCTGTCTCTTCCCCACTGCCGCCTCCCCTTTCCCTCCCCCTCCCCAAGTCAAGTCCCCCTCCCTCGTCAGCCCAAAGAGCAATCAGGGTTCCCTGCCCTGTGGGAAGTCCAAGGACCACCCACCTCCATCCAGGTCTAGTAAGGTGAGCATCCAAACTGCCTAGGCTCCCACAAAACCAATAGGTGCAGTAGGATCAAAAACCCATTGCCATTGTTCTTGAGGTCTCAGTAGTCCTCATTGTTTGCTATGTTCAGCGAGACCGGTTTTAACCCAGGCTTTTTCAGACCCAGGCCAGCTGGCCTTGGTGAGTTCCTGATAGAACATCCCCATTGTCTCAGTGTGTGGGTGCACCCCTCGCAGTCCTGAGTTCCTTGCTCGTGCTCTCTCTCCTTCTGCTCCTGATTTGGACCTTGAGATTTCTGTCCGGTGCTCCAATGTGGGTCTCTGTCTCTGTCTCCTTTCACCGCCTGATCACAGGTCTTTCTTACTGCCCCAGGGCAGCAAGAAAGTTAGAGCTGTTTCCAGATTGTTCATTGAAGGACCCCCTCCCCAGAACCTGCTGTGGAGTTCTCATTCTGAGTTCTGGTGTGGCCGGGGTATTGGTGGTCATCATGGTCCCCATGTGCTGGGCGGGGACTCCTACTAGTGCCATGTTAGGCTGCTCTGTCTTTCAGAGGACGATGGTTTCCTCACACTCAGGGCCCAAAGGGCTGTGATGAGAAACATGGATTGCACAGACTTGAGGATGGTATCTAGGATCCCTGTCTTTGCTCATTGCTGTAAGCTTCTGGCAGAGGACGCTCTGCTCTTTTACCTGTGTGGAGAGGAGGTGGCCCACTGCCTGGGTGTGTTGTAGAAGGGGGCAGAACCCACCGAAAAGCACTCTGGAGGCAGTACTACGCACAGCCAGCCTCCCCTTCAGACATGGCCGTCCATGGCTTTTAGGTGTGGCTTCTCGTCCTTCTCCCTTCTCTCTCTTCCTCTCTAGTGTTGTCTGCCTGGCCGGCTTGATGCAGGCTCTTGGGAAGGTGTCAGGGCTACATTTGCGTCACTTCACTTCACACTTGAGGATGCAGGAGAGTGACAGAGGCTCCTGGCGCTGGCTGGGCCAGAAGCCAGAGTGTGGCATAGCTGTGGGCCTCAGGGGGATGAACAGCACCTGGGTTGCCATGGAGCCCAAGCCCTCATGACAGAGAGACACCTTTCTAGCCACAAATGCACTGCAGTGGGTGGGCAGTGTGAGCAGGGGCAAGCAAAGTTGCAGCCTGGGGGCAGGGAGGGCTCCCTACAAGGCCTGCTCCCGACCAGGTTCTGGGAAGGAACTCTGGGCTCTGACTATTTTGGTGAATATGCTATGACCACATTCAGGGAATAGCAACTTGGTGAACGGCTTGTAAACAAATACAGCCTAAGCTAATGGTGATGAAATATCCCAGGTTTTATCAGTGAATGAACTCTGAACATGCCTTCTGTGTCGTCTGCCTCCCGTTTGCCCATCATGTCCCATCCTGGAGGCATCTGAGCGAACACGGTTCTTCACCAGCCAAGCAGACACCGTCACAGGGTGACCATTAGGGATCACTGTTAGGGTCTGTGTCCTCCGCAGTTCTGGCAGCTGCTTCTCCTCTCCAGTGGGTGTGGCCCAAGAAGCCCTAATGAGGCTTTTGTAAAGTCTAACTGCTTCCTTCTCACAACGTGGCTCCCCATTCCCTGAGTTCAGTGTTTGATACATCTGATAGCATACAGCCCACACGTCTAACCTGGGTCCCATGGGCCACACTCACCCCGGGATGTCTATGAGTGCAGCCCAATATGAGAACATTATAATGGTCTTTTGCAACTTTCTTGGTAACTTGATTGCATGGTTCTCAAATGTCAACTTTTTAGGGCACACTGTGTCCTTATGTCCAAAGGTTGGATGTATCTTAAGCCAAATTTCCACGGGAAACATTTCACTCCTTTTCCAGCTTCTCCTTGCTCTTGGGGACACTATCAAGTCACAAGTCCTGTGTGCTCCCCATTATCCGTGCCCCCCACTCTATTTTCCCTTGTTCAGTATAGGGAGCCTCAGGTCAGGGAGTCAAGTTGGAAGGGTGATTCCAGGACGGGAGGAGGACAGCGTTTGATGGTCACGCCTGAATGACTCAAGAGACCAGTTCTATCAAAGGGAGAACTTATTGATTTCCCCAGAGAACAGGACAGACCAGGCTGCCCCATGACACATTAGGGTGGCCAGGGTCTGCACTGGGGTGTGCCCTGGAGAGTCAAGGCAGCTGACTGAGGTAACTCCAGGGCTCTGGACTGTAGGGGTGGCCTCTAATGGCTTGGCACCTGTCCTGGGACAGTGTAGGCAGGGGATGTTGGCTTGGGCATGCATGTCAGGCAAGAAGTTGGATGGCTAGTTTGCATATGGGAGGTGAGCTTCAGTCTAGCCACCTTGCGGGAGCGGTCACCCGTGTAGAGTGATTGTTTTGTGATTAGTGGAGGCCAGGTATGCATGGGGAATCATAGCAAGCACAGACAGACAGACAGACAGACAGACAGGAGAAGGCTGTTTGGACAGGAGTGGGCTTTGCCTTTTTAGGGGGTGGGAGCTGAAGAGAGATTTTGAGAAGAGACAAAGATTTTCAAGTTCTCCGCCATGAAAGCTTGTGGGGACGTGTGCGGATCCTGGTCATGTTGCTTTTAAGCACCTTGAATGGAGAAGAGAGCTGGAGGACACAGCTCCCTTGGTCCAGGTCCTCCCAGGCATGGGGACATTCAGCTCACTGGCAGCTTCTTGAACAGGATGGCGTCTGACCGGGTACTCTAGAGCCTCCAGGGACAATGACCTCAAAGGACCCTAGGCTCCACATGAGAGACACCTGGAGTTAAGTGTGTCCGAAAGAGGACGGCAGGGGCTGACAGACTCAGAGAAAGTACTGAAGCTGCTTAAGGCAAAATGACTCATGTCCTGAAGCTGGGGGGGGGGGGGGGGGGGGGGGGGGGGAAGGGGGAGGTGAAACACCATTGGTGGAGAGGTTGCTTAGAGTAGTGAGGCCTTAGAGCCAGCATCCAACACCTTAAAACAAACAAACAAACAAACAAACAAACAAACAAACAAACAGGCTGTATCTACAAAAGAAACATTTTCCTACCCTGAAGAAATGGTTAGCTACTTGTCTGGGCCTGGCCGCAGGCAGCAGGAGCGTAGGAGGCAAACAAGGCCACATCTCACAGAGCTGAGCTCCAGACCACGGTCCCGTGGGTCACGATCTCTCTGGCCTGCTGATGTCACACACTTCCGCTGTGTGTCTCTTTTAAAATGTTATTTCTTTTTCTATTTCTGCGTGTGGGTGTTTTATCTGAATATCTGTGCACCGCATGCTTTACAGTACCTACAGGAGCCACAAGAGGGCATCGCATCACCAGGAAATGGAGTTGGAGACTGTGAGGAGCTGCCCTGTGGGCGCTGGAATCAAACCCAGATCCTGTTGGTGCTATTGACCAAGGAACCATCTCTTCTGCATCTCTCCCTCATCCCTCTTGCCCTGTTCCTGCCTCCTCAGTTTGGATGCTTGCTTTGTGGGCTGCGGGCTTTTGGCTCTTGTGTAGGTGGGGACTAGGGAACCATGGTAATGCCTTCCTGTGGTTTCCTGATGGAGACAGGGAACCTGTGCCCCTTGAATAGCCCTTAGTCTTTGAAATGGTTTCACGAGCATGGTAGTGGTGGGTGAGGGTGGGCTTATCTGGCAACATCCGTGTTTCTCAACACATTCCCCCAGGAAGGGCAGTCTTAGTCTCTGGCTACCCTGCTGGGAACCCGGGGGTCTTCTCTGTCCCTCTCCCTTCCGTGGAGACTCTAGTACTTCAAGTTTGGGCTCTGCTTTCCCAGGTGGAAGATTTGGGAAGAGGGTCCTGACTTGCCAGTCCACATGGCTTTGGACTGAGTTCCCAACCATCACAAACACGAATACTGGGTTCTCAGCCCGCGTGGATCCTGCGCCCCGCTGATGTTTTCTCTGGGATGAGTTGAACATCACTGGCTTTGTGACTGTATTGGGGCTTCAAAGGTCATCCCAGTTTTCAGCAATTCTCTGAGGACTCAGGATGTGATGCGTACCCATGCACTACTGGGCGTTGCTGTCGCAGTGGAAGGAGACTCAGGCATACAGCAGGGAGCTCGGAAATGGTACTGGGCTTCCGAAGCCATTCCAGTGAGGTCACTGAAAGTAGGGTAAGACAAATCCTTCATGGAGAAGAAAGGAAACATGTCGGAGGCAAGCAGAGCTGTTCCCGCCACCGATCTCTCTCAGGGAGAGATTCTGTGTCAGCACCTTACCGTGCCAGTCAGTCCCCGGGCAACAGTGCCAGATCAAAGGTAGAACAGTTCCTATTCTCCATACCGCAGAGCGCTTTGCATGCGTTATTGCTCAAGGCTGCTCGGGCGTGGAGCTCTCTGCTGCTCTGGATTCAACAGTTCTCATCCTCCCCAGGAGACAGGGAAGATGAAATGCGTGCCGCGGAGGGCGACAATTCAGTAAGAGAATTACTCCACGGACTGCTCGAGCTTTGTGTGAGACTCAACATCAAGCCATCCCTCCAGCGCTTTTCAAGTCAGCAGATAAAAACCCGTGTTGCAGGCTGCAGGGGATTTTCGCACAGGCGGCTGAATCGATGCAACATGGGCTTGTGTCTATGGTCTATTTGGGGCGGGGGGGGGGGCGGGAAGAGAGAAATAGTTCACAAGTTCCTGTGAGCCTGCCTCTCGTGGCCCAGAAGGAACCTTGAATGCTTCTCTGAGCATGGGCCCAGCTTCAGGAAAGCTGGCTCCACGGATCACCGGGTCATGGTGGGCTGGCACTTCCAGCATGAGGGGCTAAAGCATGCTGAGGGAGGGGGTTGGCAGGCGACTTCTAGTTGCTCTCTTTTTTCACTCTGCCGCTTGAATGAAAGTCAGCGACCTAACCCAGTATCAGGATACAGGTTTTAAAGATCTACTTTTACCCTTATTTATGTGTATTTGTGTGTGCGTGTGCATGCATGTGTGTGTGTGTGTGTGTGTGTGTGTGTGTCTGTGTACAGGTGCCCTGGAGGGCAGTAGAGGACACTGGATCCCTTGGAACTTGAATTATTTGTGGTTGAGAGCCACCTGAAACGGAAGTTGAGCGCTGAGCTTGGGTCCTCTGGAGGAGCAGCAAGCTCTCCTAACCACTGACTATTTTACCTAGCAGAAGGTGCTTCCGGCACCACGCTGGTCCCACCACAGACCTAATCCAATCCCTGCCCTAAACCTAAGGTGGTCTTCACAGTCCACACTGCTGAATGGCTCTCCTAGGCTCCATTCCCAAGGACCTGGGGTTTGTTTGTCCTTGGACTATGTCATTTTTGGGGGGGCTTCTCCGCTCATGTGAGTTAAGTTTGATTTCTAACTTGGGGACCAATCCTCTGGCCAACTGGAAAACACCACTGAGGACTTCTTCCATTGGAAATCATCAAGAATTTATCTTCAGTAAAGGCAGTTGCTTCCCGTCTTTTTGGAGAAGTCCAGGCCCTTCACTGGGTTTTCTGGATCCTCTGTTCACCCGCCCCTCCGCCACCATGGTGGCCTCACTGTGCGGCAGAGTTCAGAGAAGCTGATAGACACGTCTGGACATCTGTCTATTCTCTTATCAACTACCTAGATGTGAGAAGCAGAAGTCACTGACTGGGTACCCAGGGAAGGGGCTATTTAGGTGGCAGTCAAAGCATGTGGGGGCTGACACTTCCTGTTGCTCTTGACATATGCCAGAGTGCTCCAGACATCTTTTGTCCCCAGTGTCAGGGTCACCAAAAGGCAGCAATTTCCTCACTGGAACAAAAGGAGGTGTTCTGTAGAATATTTTTTTAAGGTGTGTGACTTTTGTTTATGCTGTGGAACATTTGTTTAATGATGTAAAGGTGTGTGACTTTTGTTTACGCCGTGGATCATTTGTTTGATGATGTAAAGGTGTGTGACTTTTGTTTACGCTGCATTTGTTTAACTCTGTGAAGCTGTAATCTTTTGCCTGTGTGGAACACCTGATAGTCCAATAAAGCGATGAACGGCCAATAGTGAGGCAGGAGAGAGGACAGGCGGAGCTGGCAGGCAGAGAGAATAAATAGAAGGGAAAAAAAAAAAAAACGAGGAGAGGGAGCAAGACAAAAAGGAGAGAGGATGATAGCGGTCACCCAGCCTCTCAGTCCGTGGAGTAAGAGTGAAAGTAAGAAATACAGAAGAAAAGGAAAAAACCCAGAGGCAAAAGGTAGATAAGATAATTGAAGATAAGACAAGCTGGCTAAAAACAGGACAAGCTGAGGCTGGGCATTCATATAAGACTCTGCATGGGTGATATATCTGGGAGCTGGGTGGTGGGCTCCCAAAAGAGTAAAAAACAACAGCAGAGGTGTGTGTGTGGGGGGGCGGTTTCGAGATAGGGTTTCTCTATGTAGCCCTGGCTATCCCAGAACTCACTTTGTAAATAAGGCTGGCAGGCTGGGCTCAAACTCAGATTTGCCTGCCGCAGTCTCCCGAGTTCCGGGATTAAAGGCACCACCTGGATGGTGCCCAACCTTTCAATATGACCTTATCTACGTTTCAGCCGTCCTAGGGTGGACACATGTACTCAGGAGACCACTGGTTAGACGTGTAGCCTGGATAGACCAAACGCCTATGCCTTCTCACAATTTTTATACTAAAACCCAGCACTCCTACGAAAGGCATTAGGAAGGGAGGTCATTGGAAGGGCAGAGCTTCACAAGTAAAGTTGATATCTTGTTAGATGAGCCTGACAGAGCTCCCTGCCACCTCTGTGTGCAAGTGTGCGTATGTGTGTGTGTGTGTGACCACGCACATAGATGGCCACCTCTATGTGTGCAAGTATGCACATGTGTGTGGGTCAGCATGCGTGTGTGTGTGTGTGTGACCATGCATATGTATGGCCATCTCTGCACGCAAGTGTGTGCATGTGTCCTCTGTACCTAGGAGCAGTCATATCCTCTCCTTACTTTTTCACTGCTATGGGAAAATGCTGCTTAGAGAAGTGGCCGTGAACACCACAGCACACACTAAGCCGAGGGTGGGACGCCATAGTCTTAGAGCTACGAGAAGTTAGCATTTCTGTTGATTAGTTCTCTAGTCTGGGGTAATCTGTAATTAATCAATCAATGCCAATCAATGAAGGCAGTACCTTGGTGGTTCAATTCAACACGCTGGCAGAGAAATGGGTCTAATTTCGAGCAAGAAGTCATTCTGTTAAGAGACAAGGAAGGACACTTTCCTGGAAACATGCCACCACCCTGAGGAGGGGTCACTGCACACGTGGCTCCCTGGCGTGAGTAGAGGCACGTGAAGCTCATCCATCAAGAGCCTGTCTGTGGTTCCTGCTGCCGCACGACTGCCTTCACCGTGATGATGTAAGAAACATCAAATATTAGTCTTCTCTATCTGAACAATGTTTGTTCTTGATGAGGAACTCAAAACTATTCACCTTCTCCATCCTGTATACCCTTTGTGCAAATGTTCTAACTCTCACACACTGTGAAAATGTTTGCTTGTGCAAAGGTCCTGCTGCAGTTTTGGAACGTAAGTTACTTAGTGGCCCATCCCTCTCCACTCTCCTTAATTTCCTTTGCACTTTAGTTTTGATTTTCGTTTTGAGACAAGGTTTCTCTGTGAGGCCTTGGCTGTCCTGGAACTTACTCTGTAGACTAGGCTGGCCTTGAACTCAGAGATCTGCCTCCTGAGTGTTGGGATTAAAGATGTGTGCCATCATGCTGAGTTTATTATTTTAAAACTAGTCAATATCAAGACTGTGGGGTTAAACACCAGTCAGTGGGGAAAGACACCGTCTCCATCTGTATTAAAATAGAAACCAGTTGTTGCATTTGGAGAGCAGACCCTGTACCGTACGGGGCAGCACAGTAGAGCTTGCCCTGGAGCATATGGGTGGGCGGGCCCTGAGGGCTGGAGAGCAAGGACTTGGCCCTGCTCTAGCTGCCTGTAGCATTGGGGAGCTAGCCAGGGCAGTGCTGGGGATGGGATCAAAGGCACGTGATCCCAAATGTTAGGATCACCTTTGTGTGAGCTCTATTTCTCTTTTAGACAGATTCAATTTTAGTATAGCCCAGGGTAGCCTTGAACTCACAGATTCCTCTGCTGCCTCTGTCCCCCCAGTGCTGGGGTTAAAGGTGTGTGCACCACTGTCTGGCTCTATGGCTGACTAGTGGCTTAGCTCTGCACTTTGATTTTCAGACAAGCTCTGGTTGTTAGATTAGAAACAAAAATATCACTACAGAAAATGTACTGGAGGGCAGGCAAGAGGGCTCAGCTACTAGAGCTTGCTGTCAGGTCACAGGACCTGAATTTGATCCCCAGGAACCTACATAGAGGTAGAAGGAGAAAACTGAGTCCACAAAGTTGTCCTTTCGCTTCTACACGGGTGCCTCGACACGCTCAGACACCCCGTCCCATCTAAAATTCCTAAACGGCAGGAACTTCGTTGCTCTGAGTGGTGGTGTTTCCTATCCTAGTATTCCCGTCACCCCCAGTGCCTGAGTATAGGACTTTAATAAAGGGTCCTCCTCCCTGAAGTCCACCCCCAGCACATTCTCTCTGCCACACCTGCACAGAATCTTTATTGTAAAGAAAAAACAACAAAAACAGGTTGAAGATGGTGTGTGATGGCAATGCACCTTTCTGGGAAACGAAAATGGCCCAGCTCCCACCCAATGTTGCTTTTCTCCGAGACGAATATCCGGCTGCACTTGCAGCCTCGGAATGCTGGGAGGTTTAGCACAGCACATGGGAGCCAGAGCGTGCCTGCCTCTGCTGACAGACCTGAGAGCCTCTCTAAATTTATCCTGTTTCCTGCTGTGCTGGATCCAATTTGACTTTGAACTTTAAGAAAAACAGCTCCCTGAGTTATGTAACTGGCAGCGTGGCGGACCTGAGCCGAGATGGGAGACAGGAGCGCTTGTGAAAAGAAGGGACAGGTTTCCCTTGCTCCAAGGCAGGTGGCGCTGGCGGCTGCTAGGCAGGGTGGGGGAGTGGGTGGCACCCCACCCCCAGCTTCTGTTTGAGTCAGGGTTTTTCCTGTTTCCCCTAGACAGGTTGCTTCTGGGCTCCGCAGAGGCCTGGCAGATGAACGTGGAACCATTTTAAGATGTGAGCTCTTTGAGGGTTTGCTGCCGGCATCCCGCCATCTTGGCTGCACATTAGGCTCACCTGAGAGCTTCTGAAAATAAAGACCTGGGACCCCGTGGCAGTGATGCAGATTTATTTAAGCTAGGGTGGAGCGTGGTGCGAAATAGGTTTCCGAGCTCTTTGCTGTTTTGTTTTACGGTCAGGTCTGTGTTCAGTTGGATGGAATGCAATGTTTTCCCAGACAGTGTTTGGTGGTGAGCGGGGAAGCCCACAATGCCTCTCTTCTGACCCCAGGAGGTGTGGTTTTTAACCGTCAAGTCCCCCAAGTTCCCTGCATCACGGTTCATGTGTCCTTTCGTGCCTCGGGTCACTGGTATTTCTAACAGTGTTTAGAGCCGCAAATGCTCCCCCAATGACTCTAGCTCTGCGCTGTATTTAAAACCAAACGGCAAATGGTTCAGGCAGGGGGGTGGTGGGGCGGTATGGGGGTGTGGGGGTGGTGGGCGTGGTTCCCTGATAAAGTTGTCTGTGAGTGTGTTACCTGGAAAACTTGAGTTCCCCATTTTGTTTCCTTAATTTCATTAATAAGAATTAGAACCGGGAGGTGGTGGCCCAGGCCTTTAATCTCAGCACCCAAAAGGCAGAGACAGGGAGATCTCTGTGAGTTTGAGGCCAGACTGGGCTATAGCAAGAGTTCCAGGACGGGCTCCATTTTCTTAGCGTTTGAGAGCGGCAACAGTGGTCAGTAAGCAGCTGCTGCAGCTGCTGCAGCTGCTGGAAGCAGCAAGACAAGAGAAAGCCACACTCCTTGTAAGCAGCTACATTGTGATGTCACAGTAGCCCAGAGTCACCTGATCAGATGGGGGCACATCTGTGAGAGATTTGCTTGATCGCTAATGGTTTAGGCTGCCCCCCACCAGGTGAGTCTGGGAGCAAGCTAGTAAGAGGCATTCCTCTGTGGTTTCTGTTTCAAGCTCCTGGCCAGGTTCTTGCTTTGGTTTTCCTTAGTGATGGACTCTATGTAACATGTGAGACGAAATAAAGCCTTTTCTCCCTAAATTGTAGTCAATACCTGGTCACAGCCACAGAGACCAAAGGACAAAGACAATGGACAAGCAGCCACATGGTGGGAGGATGGAGGGGTGTGGCTTCAAAAAGACTGAGTCGAGGACAAGGAACACGTGCCCAGGCTTAGGCCAGTGTCTGAAAGAAAAAACAGAAGAAGAGGTTACAGGTTTCTGAGCAACCCGGACAAGAAGAGACTCCCGTGCCACCCGATGGAAGTTCGGCAAGTGCCTTCTCCAAGGGCTGGGCTTCTGGGAAGGACCTTAGCTCATTAGGGGACAATTATTCCTCCCTTGTTAGCATGTTTCTGGGTAAAACAGCTTTCCTGGGGCGGGTAGACTTCTGGCGTGGTGACTGGAGCAGATCAGAATGTTGTGTCTCTACCCAGGGCCAGAGGTTTTCCTGCTTTGACCAGGAGGCCTAAGGAGCTGTGGGAACGTGATTGACAACTTGGCACAGGTGGGAAGAGGGCAGCTGGAGTGCTCCCGCGGTTGTGTCTGTGAGTCTGAGAGGCATTAACTCTGGAGTGCTCCCACGGTCGTGTTTGTGAGTCTGAGAGGCGTTAACTGACGCAGGAAGGTCCAGTCTAGCGTGGGCAATGCCATCTTTAGGCAGGTGGGCCTGATTTGTATAAGCCAGGTAGCTGGACAAGGCAGAGAGAGCCAATGAAGAATGATTCCCTCCTGGGCTCTGCTTCAGCCCCTTCCTCAAGGTTCCTGTCTTAGCCTTCCTCAGTGGTAGACTGTAACCTATTAGCTGTAATAAACACTTTCCTTCTCGAGTTCCTTTTGGCTGTGTATCACAGCAATAGAAAGCAAAGCAGGACGTTTACTTCTCTGGTGGTGGTACTACGGAGACAGGAGGTGGGTGGGGCCCATCCTCAGTGTCTTTGAGGCTATTAATCCCCATCTGGCTTCCTGTTCTACCTCCCCAAGATCACTTAGGAGATGGGCTGGGATTAGGAAATAATCACCTATTTCCAACAAAACAATGACAATGAAACCCAGAGATCCAATTCCAAAGCCAGAAGGGACTGGAGTCTCAGATACATCCTCACTTGTAGCTCAGGAAGAGGGGCTCCTTCAGGTGCGGAGAGAGAATAAAGCAGAGTTCCCTTCTGGGATTCCTGCCCTTTAGCCAATGTAGAACCAAAAGCATTTGGCAGCTTCTGGGAAGGATGAAAATGCCGCTTTTGGGGTCTCAGCCCTAAGCGGCTAGTTAAGCTTCTACCCCGTTCTGATCAATGCGGGAATTTGCCAGATGATGGGTTTTCTCTCACAGGTGTAAACGTGGCTGTTTCCATTCTGGGATTGCTTTAGAGTCACCAAGGACATTATTTGTCTCCAGTTTATAGAAAAACGGTTAACTCATTTCCCCCAGCCCTTGGGAATGCAGAGCAGGTTGACACATTCAATACTAGTGCACGGGGAATGGACCCTCTACCGGAAGTCTGTTTGGCTTTGTGCAGCTTGTAGAAGTGTTGGGACCATTTGGAGTCCTGGCCTCCAGCTGCTCTTCCCTGCTATAGATCTTGACTTTCCTTCTGATTTGAGTTACTGAAAGCTGTGTCAAAGTTGTTTACCAGCTCTGCTTCACGAGCGAGCACGTGCTGCCTTGGCCTTGAGGATCAGAGGATAAGGTTTTCACCTGTTGGCCCACCTGACTGTTGGGTATATAAGCCTCCAGGGTGCTATTGAAGAGGGGGCTTCTTACCAGTGACTAGAGGTCTCTGTCTCTCTGTGTGTGTTTGTGTGTTTCAACCTGCAGCCCCTCGCCCGAAGCTCGCGAACTGTATGTAGCACACAGAGCGCAGACAGGCGCTGTGCGCTGCACAGAAGAAAAATGATCATTTCACTTGTCCTTAACTGTGCTGCTTGATTTAAAATTATGCATAACCACTGTTGAATTTCCTCAAAAATGGATACATGGAATTAGCACTGGGAAAGGTTTGTGGACACCATTGACTCTCATTCTGTCCTCATGTCGCAGGACTTGGGGCAGGGGCAGGGGCAGAAGTGAAGGACCTAATGCAGAAGCAAATTACTGGAAATGGTGTGGACTATGGATGAAGCCTCACAAAAACAAGGCCATGCTCTCGGCTGGGCTGCTGGCTCAGACTCTTTACTGAAAAAATAATATATGATTTTTTATTTTATTTTGTATTTTATTCTCTGGTTTCTCTAGGATTGTGGCTACACGGAAAAGAGAGGAAGGGCCTTGACGCTACAGCCTAAGCTTAGCCATACATTCGGGGCAGGAGATGTGAGTCCCATCTATGCCATTCTGAGTTCCTGTCATTCCAAATCATTCTTAATAGTGTTTTATTAGAACCACAACCCAATTGGCAACGTTGGTTGTGTTCCCGTTCTTACCTTCAGTTGGTATAGCATGGCTAGCTGCCTCGTGTAGTGGTTTGACTGGGAATTGTCTCCCACGGGCTCATGTATTTGAGCATTTGGTGCCCAGCTGGTGATGCTGTCTGGGAGGTTATGGAGCTCCTAGGAGGTGGAGGCTCGCTAGAGGAAGTCGTCAGTGGGGGGAGGATTTGAGGGTTTGGAGCTGTGTCTCTCTGTGTCCTGTATGTGGATGGCGTGACCTGTGAGTGTCTGGCTCTGGCAGCCATGCCTTTCCCATTGTCACTGACTCCTCCTGTGGAACTTCCAGCCAGAACAAACCCTTTCTTCCTTCAGCTGCTTCTGGTTATGGGGTTTTATCATAATTATAGGAAAGTAACTGCTGTACCTCTCTTTCTACAGATGCTTTGTTAAGAGAAGGCAGTTATCTCCTAAAGATAACTTTTTTGACCATTTTCCCTTTGTGTTCTTTAACTTTTTTCTTCTCCATATATTGCCTGCAAACTGGAAGTTAGTTCTAAAAGTCTAATTGGACTCAAATGCAAGCATCTTGGCAGGAACACTCTGACAGTATATTTTTCCATCACCGTGGGTTGCACAGTGCCAGGTGCTGCTATTTTGGGGTCACCACATCTAGATGGCTGTCTTAGGGTTTTTATTGCTGTGAAGAGACGCCATGACCACAGCAACTCTTATAAAGGAAAACATCTAACTGGGGCTTATAGTTCAGAAGTTTAGTCTGTTATCACCATGGTGGGAAAATGGTATGCAGGCAGACATGGTGCTGGAGAAGGAGCTGAGAGTTCTACATCTTGATCTGCTGGTAGCAGGAAGAGTTTGAGCATGTAGGTCCTCAAAGCCCATCCTAACAGTGACAGGTTCTTCCAACTAGGCCAGACCTGCTCCAACAAAGCCACATCTAAAAGTGCAACTTCCTATATGGCAAGCATTTAAACATATGTGTCTATGAGGAGGGGCCCTCCTATTCAAACCCCACAGTGGCTGTGGTGAGTTTTCACTACCAAAGAGCGATGCTTGACGCTGTAATAGTTGGGAGGCTATGGGTGGATGTTGTCATTATTTGGTTATCTTATTCCCCAGTAATTTATTTTATTATTATTTTTAAGACAGGATTTCTCTTTGTATCCCTGGCTGTCCCAACTCACTTTGTAAAGAAGATTGACATCAAACTTGCAGAGATTCACTGACCTCTGCCTCCTGAGTGGTGGAATTAAGGGTGTGTGCCACCACCACACTTGGCATTCCTTAGTATCTTTGGCCATTCTATTTTTAGTATATACTGGTGGCCTTTGCTCAAGTCAATAGCTTTTCATCTAATTCTCTCTGTTTATACTTGGCAAACGAGAAGCAGACATGTTCCCAACCCAGACAGGTGTTTTTCTGATTTGCCTTTCCTTGACGTTTATGATACTTTCTCCTTCCTCCTCCTCTTTTCTTCAGAAATATTATTTTTGAGACTTTCTATGTGAGTACTGTATTTGCATCATTTTTTACCCCATTTCTTCTCCTCCCAACTCCGTCCACGTCTTCCCATTCCCTCCTAACTTCATGACTTCTCTATTTTTAATATTATTCATATGTATATGTGTTTAGGTTGACTGCTTGGGATTGGAAAAGCCTATTCAGAATTTCATCCCTAGAGTACCGGATTCTTCTTGTCCTAACAGTCACTGATTGCCCGTAGCTCTTTAAGTATGAGACCTTTTGAAATTCCCTTCATCCTTGTTGGCATGACAACTGGTGTGGTCTTCGCAGGTCTTGCTTAGGCAACCATGTTGTTGGGATTTTGTGGGTGCAGCTTCCCGATCATGCCCAGAAGATGCTGTCTAGCAGCAGACATCCTGGTTTCTGCCCCCAGGGAGATGGTTTATTTCTTCCCCTCTTTCAGTCCCACGTCTCTCAGCAGCTGTCCTTTGCTTATCAGCAATCAAAACTTCAAATGCGACACAATCACCTCCAGGATCCAGACTCCCTGTGTATTTCCCTTCTTACGTGGCTTTTTCTTTAAAGACTTTGTTATTTTTAACCTATTTTTTTTTCTATGACTGTCTTTACCCATTTTTCTTCTTTCTGAAGCCTATGCACGTTGTAAAACACGATGGAACCAGTTTAGAGGTTGTTTCTGTCTGGATCTATCTTTACTGCGTAGCCCTCTGTGTCTGCATGAGACCTCTGCTGTGGCTTTGGCAGCCGGCTCCTCCCGCTTCTGGGGCTGTGGAAGCCAAGTCTAAAGCTCGAGGCCCTTTCTGGAGTTGCATTTGACTAGAAACTGCATTTAACTTTCCCACCCAGCAGGCTGTTTCCACTTAGCTCACCAGCACGAGTTTACCCCATAGCAGTTTCTTAAAGGGGCTGTATCTTTTTTTTTTTTCCAGCTTTCTCAGACCCTACCAAGGTGGATATTCCAGCTCCACGTTGGGCACCAGGATGTGGTATATTTTTTTTCTATTTGCTCTTTGGGGGCCCGCCACCCGGCTCCCAGTTAAATACACAGAGGCTTATTCTTACTTATGGATGCCCAGCCTTAGCTTGGCTTGTTTCTAGACAGTTTTGCTAGCTTAAGTTATCCCACCTACTTTTGCCTCTGGGTTTTTACTTCTCTTACTTAGGTATCTCTTTCTCTCCTTCTTACTCCATTGCTGGTTGTGTGGCTGGGTGGCTAGCCTCTGGTATCCTCCTCTCCTCCTTTTCTCCGTCTCCTTCTTCTCCATTTATTTATCCTCTCGACCTGATATCCCCACCTATCCCTCTCCTGCCTACCCATTGGCCATTCTGCTCTTTATTAGACCAATCATGTGTTTTAGGAAGGCAAAGCCTCACAGAGGTAAACACATGCATCAAAAGAATGCAACATGTTTTTGCATCATTAAACAAATGTTCCACAGCACACATGAATACAACACATCATAAAACACTATTCTACAATACCCATATTGTTGAAATAGGAGCGGCGGCGGGGCTGCGTCCCCAACACCCCGGCCGCTTGGCTAGCTCATGCCCGAAATAACAACACACAAACTGTATTCATTTAAAGAACTGCTTGGCCCATGAACTCTAGCCCTTACAGACTAATTCTCGCACCTGGTCTAGCCCATTTCTAATGATGTGTGTAAGCACCCCAAGGTGCGCTTACCGGAAAGATTCTAGCCTAAGTCCATCGTGGGTTGCAGCTGCCTGGGAGAGCTGAGCATGGCGTCTCTGCTCCAGCAGAGCTGTCGGGTCTCTCCGGGAGCAGAGCAGAGTCTGACCTCACTTCCTCTTCCGCCCAGAATTCTATTCTGTTTACTCCTCCCATCTATGTTCCAAGCTGAGGCCAAGCAGTTGGTTTATTATAACTTAACCAATGAAATCAACAGATTGATATATGACACTCCCACATCACTTCCCCTTTTTCTGTTTAAACAAAAAAAAAAAAAAAAAGAAGGCTTTAACTTAACATCCAAAGCTCTAGAAATGACAGAGACATCTCGCTGCCTGGACAGTCACCCAAAGTTCCTCTGTACCGTTGGGGCATCCATCTTCGGCCTACAGGCCCATAGTTTCCAGCAGACATTTCCACAAAGCAGGAAATTTCAAAGGCAGTCACTATCTGCTTGTCCTGAAGAATGTCTTGCAGACTCTTTCATGAATCAGGAACCCCGAAAGATCATCTCACCTTTAGGCAAGTTCAGCAGTCCTCTCTCTGCGGGTTCTCTGTGTCCAGTTTATGCAATAGTCCAGGCAAGAGCAGTTTCTTGCCCAAATGGCTATCAAACTCCATAAGGATCCTCTTCGATGCCCATCTTCCTCTTGAAGTAGATTGGTGCTGCCAGGAGCAGAGTGTCTCATTGTCATGAAAAGTCCTAAGTTATTAAAACATGTAAAATGCCATATTCTCTAGCCTTTGAAAGATATGAAGAATGCCTATCTAAAATATATCTATGCACATCTAGAAAATCTTAACTAACATAACTACAAGCTTAACTACTATTAATGATTATTCATTAACAACCTATATACATTCAAAATTGACCTTAAATCTCTATCAATAAAGCAAAATCTATACTAATGCAAATTATTCATATCTATATCATATCCCCCTTTAAATGTAAAAGAACATTTATAAACAATATTTGGGAACATGGGCGCAGTTTTTTCTCTCCAAACTGCTTCCTGCTGAATGGGGGCGTCGTTAATTAGGTCTTTCATGGTATAACCTGTGTGCTAGTTTCATCTCAGTTGGCAGTTGAGCGAAGCAATTTTCTGAAGGTATTCACAGCAACCGTTCAGGAGGGCGTGGTCCATCATACCATATCGGAATAGAAGAAATGAACAGGGTCTCATCCTCTGTGAAAACAAAAAAAGAAACTCCTTTCCAAAGTATCATGTCCTTAGATCCAAATTTCAAAGTCAAGGCATCAAAATCTCTACGATGGATTAGTTCAGCAGCATTTATAAACAAATATCTTTTGGCAGCTGTTGCTCCTTCCTCAGCATTCAAACAATTCAAAGAGAGCATAATAGTATACAGTATCAAGATTCTCTGTGTATTTTCCATCTTTGTACGCTTTATTTTAACCTCTATTTCGTTTATTTTTACTTTTATATTCTCTGTATCTCTTTGACCTGGAATAACTCTGTAGACCAGGCTCTCCTTGAACTCTCAGAGATCTGCCTGTCTCTGCCTCCCAGGCATTGGGATTAAAGGTGTTTGCTACCACACCTTGAACTCACAGAGATCTGTTTGTCTCTGCCTTCTAGGCACTGGGATTAAAGGCGTGTGCTACCACACCTTGAAGTCACAGAGGTCAATCTCCCTCTGCCTCCCAAGCGTTGGGATTAAAGGCGTGTACTACCACACACAACTTCTCTTTTTCTTACTTTTTTTTAAGAACTTTTAACTTTTAGCTTGCATATATTTTTAACACACTGTAAATCATTTAAAAATTTTCTTTGTCTTTGAATCTCTTTACTGTATATCTCTCTTTTTCTGACCACACGAGCCTTTAAATTACTGAGCAATATGAGTAGGATTAAAGCCGTGGCTTTGCCAGGTAGATCCAGTCCATTCCTTAGCTTTCCAGCCTCATGGCGGAGATACAGGCTGTAGCCATGTTTATAGCCACAATTCTATGGCGTTTCAAGGTCCCTGCCAGCCAGCGAGCTACAACAGACAACAGTCAAGTCCTCTCTCGGTAGTTGGCCCTCCTGCCTCAGTCAGAGTTTGCCCTGGCAGGACGGCCCAGAAAGCCGGCATTTTTAAACAGCACAACTTTTTTCCTGCTACGGCTGAAAACCAAAAAGCATGCGTTCAGCTTTTCACCAACACCGTTTAAGTGTTTCGTGGCAGGACCTCTTAATGAGCTGCAGGGTTTTGCAGCTGAAGCTGAGTCAGGAAGCCTCTCTTAGATGAGAGCGCTTGCTTGCCTCTAGCAAGCAGAGTAGACCCAAGAAATTTCTGCTACCAAGAAAACATGCTTCACTCCATTCTTTCCCAAGCTTTCTCAGGCTTTTTGTGGATTCAGTTATCCACACGTCTGGGCGCCATCTGTTGAAATAGGAGCGGCGGGGCTGCGTCCCCAACACCCCGGCCGCTTGGCTAGCTCATGCCCGAAATAACAACACACAAACTGTATTCATTTAAAGAACTGCTTGGCCCATGAACTCTAGCCCTTACAGACTAATTCTCGCACCTGGTCTAGCCCATTTCTAATGATGTGTGTAAGCACCCCAAGGTGCGCTTACCGGAAAGATTCTAGCCTAAGTCCATCGTGGGTCGCAGCTGCCTGGGAGAGCTGAGCATGGCGTCTCTGCTCCAGCAGAGCTGTCGGGTCTCTCTCCGGAAGCAGAGCAGAGTCTGACCTCACTTCCTCTTCCGCCCAGCATCCTATCCTGTTTATTCCGCCCACCTATCTTTTAACCTATCAGGACCAGCAGTTTCTTTATTGCTCAGCCAATGAAATCAACAGATTGATATATGACACTCCCACATCACCATATCCCACCATTTCCCCTGAGCTATAGGTGTACACGTATCAATTGGGGCCAGGCATGCCATGGTCATTTATTCTCTGTGTTTGACCCTGTGTGAATTTCTGCAGTAGTCTCTAGGCACTGCAAAAAGAGGCTCTTTGATGAGAAGATCTACACTTACCTCTCGGTATAAGGATAAGTATTTAGAATATCGTTTAGAATTTAGAATACAATTGAAAAGGGCAGAGGTAAGTTCTCCTTTCGGGCCATAACATTCCTCGCCACAGATAGCTGCCTGGGTTTACAGTGCCAGGCATGAATCCCCTCCTAACAAGTGAACCTTTGGGTCAATTAGACAGTTGCTGATCTCCCCTGCCCTAAGATAAAAATGCCACTATTGCGCTGTTGAGGGTATCTTACCAGGCCGGCCACTGTGGGTCCCAGTCTTTACAGCTGCATGTGGCTCTGGACCTGCTTTTCCCCATTGCTCTAATGTAGCTGTGCACATCGTCTGTTGACTGAGACATTGTCTGTTGGTGGTCAAAGTTCTGAGGGGGAAAAGGAGTGGGTGTGAATGTGCCCCTCTGCCCTTGCACACCCTGAGCCTAAATCACTGAGTCCAGTTCTACTCCCTGGACACACTGCTGGCTAAATTCTCCCATTTGCAAGTTCCGAGTTAAAATTTGAAGAGCAGGTCCACAGGGCTTGGAGGACATCAAGCAGGCACTAACGCTTCTGCTGTGCTTCTTCCTACATTGGTTGATTGAACCCACAGCAGACACTGAGAATACATTGTTTTAAGCAAGAATACCACAGAGGCTAATCATCTGCTAATTTCAGAAAGAGTTAGGGAGGCCATGGGAACACTGTTAGTGGGAAGAACAGAGTCACAGAGGACTTGGAAATTGTAGCTAAGCTTCAAGAGTCTCCTGAATCTTGTCCGTGGAATGGGCACTCCAGTCTGAGTGTCCTGTAGAGTGTGTGCTGACAGAAAGTCTGAATGCTTGCTTCCTGAGTTAACTGGAAGAACTGAGGAGGGGGTCATTAGGAAGGGAGGGGACCAGAAGCTACCAGTCACTGAGTTGTCCTATGATCTTGGGATGGAAGTTGGACACCAAGGCAACTGCTGTGACATTTCTATTTTCTTATCTGTTACCATGACAAAGACCCCAACAAAGAGCAACTTAAGCAGAAGAGTTAATTCAGTTCCCAGTTCCTGGCTACAGTTCCTTTTCATAGAGAAGTCGAGAGGGCAGACCTGGAAGTAGCTGGGCACATCACACACCCTGTCAAGAGCAGAGAGAGATAAATGCATACACGTCCTGCTTAGCTTTATTTCTTTTTTTTTTTAAAAAATATTTATTATTATGTACACTGTGTAATGCCTGTAGGTCAGAAGGGGACACCAGATCTCATTACAGATGGTTGTGAGCCACCATGTGGTTGCTGGGAATTGAACTCAGTACCTCCAGAAGAGCAGCCAGTGCTCTTAACAGCTGAGCCATCTCTCCAGCCCTTAGCTTTATTTCTTTACTCTCATACAGTCCAAGACCCGAATCCAGGGAATGGTGTTGCCCACTGTGGACTGGGTCTTTGCAGTGCACAACGCCTGTCTGCACTCTATGTGCTACCATACAGTTCGCGAGCTTAGGGCAAGGGGCTGGAGGTTAAAACACAAAGACACACAGACATAGACAGAGCGACAGAGACACGGACCTCTAGTCACTGGTAAGAAGCCCTTAATTCAATAGCACCACAGAAGCTCATATACCCAACACAGTCAGGTGGGCCAACAGGTGAAAACCTTATCCTCTGATCCTCAAGGCCAAGGCAACACGTGCTTGCTCGTGAAGCAGAGCTGGTAAACAACTTTGACATAGACTTTAGTAACTCAAATCAGAAGGAAAGTAAAGATCTCGAGCAGGGAAGAACAGCTGGAGGCCAGGACTCCAAATGGTCCCAATAGGTCTTCCTTCATCAGTCAACTCGATTAAGAAAAGCAGCCCTCACAGACATGCTCACAGGCCAGCAGACGGGCTCATGTGTTGGGAGCTATAGATCCCGGGCCCCTTGGTTTTCTTTGCCTCCTTCAGATTCTTTGCCTGCTGGAGAGAACTGAGCACGAGACCTCACCTGCAGCTGCTCTGAGCACGAGACCTTGGTGGCAGGCTGATGAGACCGGCAGCTGAAAGATCCGGAGAGCTGGGCGTGGCTAAGGATCCCTGTATAAGCTGCCCATGAGCACAATAAAGTTTAGCATTTGGCATTCTTGTATCAAGGATGACCTGTGTCCATGTCTCTCTCTGTCTCTGTGTGCATGTGTGATTTTAAGTCTCCATCTCCACAATTGGTCCTGCAGTGCAGGCGCTATAAGCCTGTCGGTTTTTACACTCGTGGGCCAGCCTGATCTCAGACATGCTCACGGGCTAGCCTGATCTCAAACATGCTCATGGGCCAGCCTGATCTTTACAGCTCCCCACTGAGACTCTTTTCCTGGGGACCTCTGGGATCTGTCAACTTAGCAATGAAATCTAACCACCCAGACACTGTGCTGGGAAGTCTCTGGAGCCACTGGCTTCTTGCTTTGTGTGTGTGGAGACATGGATGCTACTTGGCTGCCTTGGTGGAGCAGCGTGACTGCAGAAAGACCTCCCCACCCCCTTAGGCTCTGTCATCTGAGCTTCTGGCATCCATGCTTGGTTGAGGTTTCCTACAGATCCAGCAGAGCTCTGAGGGTCTGGTCCTTCTGGTGCCCTGTCATCCTGGGGAGGTTCTCCAAAGCTGTCACGGAGGCAGTGCAGCTCCGCCCACACCACACTGGCATGGGATAGCTGTCTTCCTGCTGGGACCCAAAGAACTGAACAGTGAATGTAGCTGTAAAGAAAGGCTGGTTAGTCAGGGAGATGACTTCCTCATCTTGCAGTCACAGGACACGATACATCCATAATCCAGGGCCTTCAAAAGAGAGAAGTCACTCAAAAAGTCTTTTAGATAGACATGTAATCGGGAAATACTTATAATGTGTTTATAAGATTCTGGGCCTTTTGGTATGCAAAAATTTATTGACTTTCCTTTGCTGTTTTTCTCTAATGGACTATTTTTGGAGCCAATTAAGTTGTTCTGGAAAAAAGTACATAAACTAGCGAGAATTAAAAAAAAAAATATCCCAGAAAGGCAAGAGTTTAATTATTGTGACTTAATTGCAGTTTTTAGAAAATGATACCTAGATCTTTGAACTTTAAATCTTTTGTATTTTTTCCATATTTTAATAAGTCACTGAGCTTTTGGAATAAAGAAAAACATTGAGTATATCGGGGAAGAGACCTGTCTTGGCTGATGTTGCCAGGCCTCTGTTTGTTTCATGCCGTACAGATTCGGTAATTCGGATTGCTCTGATAAGATGAGAAAAAAAAATGCTGGCTTGTAGGAAATTTACCAAAGAGTGATTTTTTTTCCTTATTATCTTTGCTAGGCTTTTCTTCAGTGTCCCACATAGCCCAGGCTGGCCTCTAACCTGCTGTACTCTGGCCCGAGAAGCAGTGTGGATGGGGCTTTTTACATGGCCACTGCGGTCCTGAAACTGGAGGCGTGGCACTGGAGAGCATTGCAGGCTCTGTGTGTGTGGCAGCAGTGGCTTTAGAGAGCGGCCAAGTGTGTGACCACAGAAAGCACAGTGTGCAGAACACACATCTGGACCCAGTGGTTGCTCTCAGTTAGCTGGTGTCTTAGCTCCTATTCTATTTCTGTGGGGGGACACTCAGACAAAGGCAGCTGATAAATGAGGTCATTTAATTGGAGGCTTACTTACGGTATCAGAGGGTTATAGTCCATTATCATTGTGGTGGGGAGTGTAGTGACAGAGAAGCAAGCATTGTGCTCATGTGGAGGAGGGGTGATAGTGGGCCTGACACAGGCTTTTAAAACGTTGAAACTTACCCCCCTCCAAGTGACACACCTCTTCCAAGGCCATACATCCTAGTCCTTCCCAAACAGTTTGTGTGTGTGTGTGTGTGTATGTGTGGCATTTTTGCCGCTTTTGACTTTTTGAGGGGTCTGCCACCCAGTTCACAAATAAACCACACACAGAGGCTTATTAAGTTATGAACACCTGGCCTTAGCTTGGTTTGTTTCTTACCAGCTTTTCTTAAATTATCCTGCCTACCTTTTGCCTCTGGGCTTTTATCTTTGTCTATTTCTGTATGCCTTTCTTTCCTTCTTACTCCATGACTGACTGGGTGGCTGGGTAGCTGGCCCACGATGCCCTCCTATTCTTGCTCTCTTGCTCCTCTTTCCCTCCTCTCAGAGTTCTCCTCCTATCTATTCTCTCTGCCTGCCAGCCCCGCCTGTCCTTGCTCCTGCCTTGCTATTGGTCATTCATCTCATTATTAAGACCATCAGGTGTTTTGGACAGGCACAGGAACACAGCTTCACAGAGTTAAACAAATGCAGCGTAAACAAAAGTCACACACCCGAAAATAATATGCCCCAAGGCAGTTCTACTAACTTCGGGTCAAGCATTCAAATACGTGAGCCTATAGCGGCCATTCTCATTCAGATGACCACAGGTGGGCTCAGGCTGGTTTCAGAGGCCACACGAGCTAATCTGTGTCTTGGGAGCGTGGGGGCTGCTCGTTGATGGAGACAGCTCTGCCGATGAGCGACTTAGCACGATTGTGGGCGGCAGCAGAGGGTGAGGATCCCTTTGGTTAGAAAAGCAGCTTAGCTGATTGTGTGGCTCAGTGACATTGGGGTGATGGTGTAGTTCTGCCCAGTATGTCAAGTTTGCATACGGCTCAGTCAAGTGCATGCTTCGGAGACAGTATCGTGGAGGCCGTGCCTGGTAACGGAGGCAGCTCAGACTAACTGTTGCTTGGGCTGATTGCATTAAGGCTTAGGATGTTATGGAGGAAGTTTGGAGGCAGCCCAGACGGACTATCCTCAGTACAGCATCCCCACCGTAGCCGCCTGTAATCGGACAGGACCGTCACATTTGCTGTTGTTTCGTTCCTGTTCTTTGTGTGGAGGAACTGCTCAGTGGGAATAGCTCAAGTTTTGATGGTCTTCGCCACGGAGTGATTTCTGTATCCAAAAGTAAAGTCCAGAGGAAAAAAAAAAGCGCAATTGATCCTCAACTCGGGGGATTCATCTTTCCCTATGCCTCTTCGGGGCACTCTCTGTGCAGAGCTGCAGGGCACAGAAACTGACCTCAGAGTTGAGAGCAGCGAGGGAGTGCTGCAGGACCGGGCATTTAGAGGGGGTGGGGACACCTCGCTTTTTTTTTTTTTATTGCCAACTCCCTTCTTCCTCTCACTTAATCTGCTTAGGGTTCCCATCTTCGAGAAGGGGTAGAAGTTGTGCAGAATGACAGGAAACCAGCCCAATGCCCTTGGAGTCGCAGACCTTAGTCCTGCACCTATAGCAACAGCAGCCACCACCAGGAGCCCATTCACAGGTTCGGAAGTCAGTAGGATTCATTCTCATGAGGAGGGCGTCAGGAAGTGTGGAATAGAATTTTGACTCCGGTCATGTGAGTGTTCTGAGGGGGTGGCCTGAGGAAGCAGGTGCTCCCTATAGACTGGATGCTTTAGGGAAAGGGGCAGACATCTTCGTAGGCATGTTAATGCATCTCATTTACAGGAAGGGCCCAGTGCAGCGAGGCTGAGCCATCACTCACCTCCGTGGGGTGCGGGGAGTGCTGAGTACCATATGGGAGGAAGAGTGACCTTGCTTAGTCTGCACATACACAAATTACGGCATGATCTTGCTTCGTCCCAGGCACTGTGCTCTGTGAAATGTCTGTGTGCAAGGAGAGAATAACCTGACCAGCCATGAGTGACAGGCCACTCACTAGATGCCAAGGCTACTTTCATCTCTTCCTTCCTCACCTGGATGCCTCTCAATTAGCCAGGCAGTTTATCATAGCCTGGGCTCCCTGGACCGTTCCCGTGTGTGATTGTGTGTGCAATTGTGAGTTTTCATGGTGTCTGTGGGGAGGAAGGCAGAACTTGCTTCTCTCCTAGTGCAGACAGCAGAGAAGCTTCCCCACCTTACCAAATTACGTCTGTACTGAGTCGTCCTTCAGGGAAGGAAGCAGCCCTGGGCACAGTCAGTGTCCAGTCAAGCCCATGGCACAATGTTGTTTTCATACATGGCTTTCATACATCCTCTTCTGTGCTCCGCTGGGCACCTCAAGGATGTGTGGTGGGGGCTGGGACTATTAGGATGCCCTACCTCATTTTTCCTTAGGTGCCACTGATCACCTCCAAGAGCCACTTGAAAAATCAGAGGTGAAAGACATACTGGATTGTGCCTGTGCTCATCAGGTCTTCTGGAAGCAGTTTAGGAAGTTGAAACATGCACTTGAGGTCAGTTGCTGCAGTAAGACCAAGGGTGCAGCGTTTCTGTCTGGACAGAGACCATAGGACTAAAACCAAACTGAAACCCAGATGGTTCAAGGAAGAGACACTGGGAGGCGCTATTTCTCTACCCAGGCGTCACTGAGCCGCTGGACTCAGCATTAGAATGCTCTCTTTCTCTGGCAGGTGATTGTACTGTACTCTCTGTGGTTTCCCCTCTTGCCTGGCGGTTCACAGCTGTCTTCTGTCTTTCTTCACACCTGCTCGTGGCTCCCAAAAGAAGGGTCTCCAGCTAACCACTCGGCCTCTGTGACTTTATGCACCAAGCTCTGGACAGGAGAGGGAAGTCTGGGCCTCACTTCCAGCCCTCTGCAACATCCTGGAGTGGATAGGCTCCCTCGCCACTGATGAGGGGACCTGGACTGTGTGGGCCAGCTGGGCAGGACAGTCCCTACGGAGTGTGTGGCTGAGATCACAGAAGACTATGGGACAGGAGAGTTTGGGGCTGAGGAGCTGGGTGCAGTGAGCAGGGAGGTTCCAGGTTTAGGGTTAAGGAGCTGGGTGCAGTGAGCGGGGAGGTTCCAGGTTTAGGGCTGAGGAACTGGGTGCAGTGAGCAGGGAGGTTCCAGGTTAGTTTGTTGCCACAGCTCAACTCCCCTGTACTCTGAGGTGAACACAAAGCATTTAGATGTCAAGTAACTCCATCCATAGCAGCTAAGAAGCAGAGTAGGGATGGCACCACTCATGGTTCCCGGCTTAGGAAATAGGGCTTTGTACCGACCGCCTGTACTACGTGAGAGTACGGTACAACTCCTTCACTACAGGACAGCTGGGCAAGGACCTGGAGATTTAAACACATAGACAGAGACACGGGGCGCCCTTGAAACAGGAATGCCCCCTTTATTGTGTCCATGGGCAGCTTATATATAGATAGGGATCCTTAACTGATAGCCACGCCCCAGTCAAACCCACCAGAAACCACTGCCCCCCCCCCCCCCCCCCACACCCCCCCCCCCCCCCCCCCCCCCGCCATCAGGAACTCCTGAGGGTCTCGTGCTGCAAGCATAGCACGTTGTTTATAAGAAATTCAGGATCTGGGGGTTCACAGCTCCCAACAGGGTTTGTGGGGTATCTAGGAAGGGGGTCTCAGTTGGTGACGTTTCTAGGTCACTTCCAGCTGTCTTCCCCTTGGCACCTTGATATTATCTCTAAGCACGGAGGAATCTTAACATTTTATTCATAAATAGAAATAGGCGGAAAGGTTATTCTTTCTTGGAAAGGATAGTTGAAAGGGGAAGAGGCATTTTCCATGGCCAGGAACTTCAGGCCAGACAGTTTCACCATTGGCCTCCAGGGGTCGCTATCATCCCACCACAGCCTGATGGTGACTGGGAAGGCTGCAAATCAGAAGACTTTTAATAGAAGAGATTTTAATTGTTTCTACATTTTGGAAATAAAGCAATTTTCATTTGGAGAAAATTTAAAACTTATTGTTGGGGAGCACAGCTGAAATTCTTCCCTAAATTTAGATAACCCTTTCCTAAAGTGTTTACAGAACTGCGTATTGTTTAGAGCTGGCCCGTGATTCATGATTTCTTAAGTGATTTGTGCCAGGCCTTGTTTAAATGAAAACTCGCTTCATTTCTTATCATTTATGCCATAGTTTTATTTGGAATGCAAACAACACATTACATGTTATATTTTTGTTTTAGTCAGCACACAAAGCTACAGTTGTGTTATGGCATTTGTGGGCTCTCCCTCCTCTCTGCTTCCCTCCCCTCCCCTTCCTTCCCTCTCCTCTCTTCAATCTCTTCATCCCAGCTCTGCCAGCCCCACCCCTCCACCGGCAGCTTCCCTTGTACTCTCCTGCCATACACATTCTGTTACCCCCTCTTTCAGACTCCTTCCCCTCTTTCCTGGTCCATTCTGGTTTCATGATTTATACCCCATTTGTGAATTTCTACATGTATATACAATTTAAGATATAGGATAGGCCTATGAGAGAAAAACACGGTATTCATCTTTCTGAGTCTGTATTACTTCTTTTAATATAGTATTTTCCAGACTACACATCTTCCTGCAAATATCATGATTTTAGTTTTCTTTAGGGCTGAATAAAATTCCGTCGTGTGCACATATGACGTTTTCTTTATCGGTTCATCCGGTGGTGGCCATCTGGGCTAGCGAGACCTCCTCATACGGGCATGCTACCGCTAACGTGACTTCACAGTAACACCCAGGAGCGCCATGGCCGAGTCATGGGATGATTCTACTTTTAGCTTTTGAGGAACCTCTTTCCTGATTTCTGTAGTGAATACCAACATCGGGAAAGCAGGCTCCGCAAGCAGGGCGTACAGCACCTCTGACTGAAGTTTCCGGCCATGAATAAGGGTGTTGTTCATCAGGTGACTTCTAGGGCACACCCTGTTCACAGAACTTTGAGGGATATTTCTTGTTCAGTCTGATAGTGAGACACAACTGGGCACTTGCCAGCTGGCTGGCCACTGAATCGCCATGGGTTGAAAAACTTGATTGTTTAAATTTTGGGGTTGAACAGAACACACACACACACACGCACACGCACACGCACGCACGCACACACACACGCACACACACGCACACACACGCACACACACACACACACACACGGGGATTGCTTTCTTCTGTATAGCCATCTCATTTGGTTTCAGACTTCATGTTCACAGGACAGAACTCAGCCTGAGGAAAACAGGAAGCAGCAGACATTGGCAAGGTGTGGACGTCATAAACTAGACAGGGTTGGAGGTAAAGTGACCGAGTACTTTCCCTGTCCCCAGCTTCAATCTTGCCATCAACATGGGGCTACCGGTTGCTTTAAGGTGGGCATGCTGGCCACGGATCCCCAGGCATCTGCCTGTTCCCATTCCTTCCATACTGGGATTACAGGTGTGCACTGCTCTGTTCTGTTGCTGAAATGGGTTCTGAGGGACAAACTTAGGTCCTCATGCTTACGATGCATGACTAAGCCATCTCCTCCACCCTGGAGGGTCTGCTTTAGACCAGTCTCTGGCTTCTATATGCAGCACAGTTGTCTCTTGGCCAGCTTATCTCTGCTGTTGGCCAAGGCCTCTCCCTCAGCCAGGCTGAGCCCCGTCATCTTTTGCTATCTTCACTTCCTTAGTCCTCACTAGAGACAGCTTTGCTAAGTGAGTTCTTCTTGTCTGCAGAGTGGCGTGAAACCATGGCTGTCTACCCAAGGATATTTGATGTGGGAGTGTCATATATCAATCTGTTGATTTCATTGGTTAAGCAATAAAGGAACTCCTTGGCCCTGATAGGTTAAAAGATAGATGGGAGGAGGAAACAGAATAGAATTCTGGGCAGAAGAGGAAGTGAGGTCAGACTCTGCACTGCTCTGAGACAGACCCGACAACTCTGCTCTCTGGAGCAGAGACACCAGGATGGACGGAGGCTAGACTCTTCCCAGTAAGCGCACCTTGGGGTGCTTACACACATTATTAGAAATGGGCTAGCCCAGGTGCGAGAATTAGCCTGTAAGGGTTAGAGTTCATGGGCCAAGCAGTTCTTAAATGAATACAGTTTGTGTGTTGTTATTTCGGGCATGAGCTAGCCAAGCGGCCGGAGTGTTGGGGACGCAGCCCCGCCGCTCCTATTTCAACAGATATTAACCAAACCAGCTGTGTCCACACTTGTGGTGGGAGCCTAAGGCACTGATGGGCCAGTTTCCCCAGCCTGGGTGCTTCCCCAAGGAAAGGACATTCTATCTCTCCCACACACTGCTTGGTGGTCTCAGGGTCCTGGATGGTTTGGATGGATGAGTGTAAGGAGGACTCCTGGAGAGATGAACCAGGTGCTTCCCCTTGGACTACTTGAGCAGGGTCTGCAGGGCCATTCCATTGGCTTTGAGACCTGTGTCCACCAGAGACGCTTGCTTCCGGTTCCCACCAGGAGCCTCTCTTACCGTCTCTGCAGCATGGTGGTTGGTGCTCCCTGTGGGGTTATCATCACCGTCTTTGCAGCAAGGCGGTTGGTGCTCGGTGTGGGTTGTCTTAGCCTCCGGTTGGCTCCTCACCTCCGTTACATGTAATATATCCTCCATGTTAAGCTCCTTGTATTATTTTCTGAGCCCAGGGACGTGTTTCCTCCAGCAAGGCTCCACCTCCTAAAAGGTCCACAGCCTTCCCGAACAGCACCACCAAGTGGGACCAATTGTTCTGAGAGGTGAGCCTTTGGTGGACATGTCATGTTCAAACCCTGAGCTTTTGTCTTCCAGAATCACACATAGATATGTATTGACTTCCTTGCCCTTGGAAATGGTGTCCCTACAGCATCCTTGTCTCTCAGTGCGAGAGCCGAGCTGCTCCGTTTTAGAGAGAGGTTCCTCTGGCTCGTTGTAAACGACCCGATAGCATTTCATAATTAACACTCCCCACCCCCCAAGTCCTTGGTGGTTAATTAGGTTCCTTTGAACTGAGCATACTTCTATGCTGGAGTTTATAACCTGCGGGAACCCCAGGTGCTGTATTTAATTAGTTCAGAAATCTCCCTTCCTAGCCTATGAAAGAATAATGAATTTTATCCTTACGGTTTAATAAGTTAACCCTGACAAGTTTCGCCCCAGTTAAGCACACACAATCTACGTTTATCCTGGCTTCTGTTTCAAGCATGCCAATGCCTTTTTGTTATTTACAATTTTCATCTAATTTTGTCTTTATTATGAAATGTCTACGTTATACTAAATTTAACTGAAAACCCAAAATTTTCTCTAACAATAAAGTCTATTGACATATTTACAGATGCAACGATTTCTCACATTAGAGCAAGGAGCAAGTGTTGTGGAATATTAGTTAAAGATGCTTATATTTGTTTATGCTGTGTAATATTGGTTTAATGATGCAAAGATGTGTTGCATTCTTTTATGTTGCATTTGTTTACTCTGGGAAGCTGTGTTTCTTTGCATGTCTAAAACATCTGATTGGTCTAATAAAGAGCTGAATGGCCAATAGCTGGGCAGGAGAGAGGGATAGATGGGGCTAACAGGTAGAGATAATAAATAGGAGAAAGAGGAGAAGGGGGAGAAGAGAGAAAAGGAAGAGAAGGAGGACACCAGGGGCCAGCCACACAGCCACATAACCAGTCATGGAATAAGAAGGAAAGAAAGATATAGAATAGAAAAAGACAAAAGCCAAGAGGCAAAAGGTAGATGGGATAATTTAAGAAAAGCTGGCTAGAAACAAGCCCAGCTAAAGTTGGGCACTCATAGCTAAGAATAAATCTCTGTGTATTTAATTAGAAGATGGGTGGTGGGTCCCCCAAAGAGCAAAGAGTAAACAGACAAAAAAACCCAACTACACACAAATGGCACTATTTTCTCCTTATGGTGACCTCCCGATTTCTTTCTTAGAAGGAACACTACAAAAATACTGCTTTCTAGATCATTCTGTAGACTGCAGTTCTCTAGACACATTCCACTGTGCTCATAACACATGAACACACTACACTATTGAGCTCACACACTCTCACACCACCGCATGAGTGCACTTATAGGCATCGTTATAAAGTATCGTTCTGTAGTCATTTATTATTTTCATAGTACCAAAAGATTTATGTCCCAAGCCCGTCTATGTCAGACTGTTCCACTAGAATTCATTCTTCCTTGCGGTTTTAATGTTGCTCATGTTCCTGGGGTGGGTTTTCATCTGGAGCACTCAGTAACTTTTTTGATCTATATCTTGGATAGTAATCTTCACCTTGTTGTGTTTTCCATGGCTCCTTTCATTTTACCGAGATTTGTTTTGGTCAGATGCACATTTGAAATATTCATGTTGGGGATTCATCTGTGTCCCCTTGGAGTTCTTTAGTAGAGGATCATAATATTGCTCTTTTTCCTCCCCAGTCTTTCAAAATGGTTTAGAATTATTTTTGTTTTTATTTTTGGTAATTTGTTTTTTCTCCTTGATGGAGGGCAGCTACTTTAATGCCATGCCTTAGCAGTGCCTACTCTGACTTCTGTGGCTCAGCAATGATGTGTCTAATCTCCCCTCTATCTCATGGTTTGCTTGTTCCTTTAAATTCCTGAAACAGGGTAGTATGCTTTTCCATCTGACCTGATCATCCTTTAGTGTATGCCTTCTCTCTCTCTCTCTCTCTCTCTCCCTTTCTCCCCCTCCCTCCCCCTCTCCTTACTTCTTTTCTTTGTTATGCATATGTGTTGAGGAGTGTATATGCGTGTGTGTGGTATGTACATCAGAATGTCAACAACTGATGTTTTTCTCAATTGCTCTCCACTTTTTGATTGATTCTTATTTGTTGGTGTGTGTGTGTGTGTGTGTGTGTGTGTGTGTGTGTGGTCCCCAGTTGCTGGTGCTGCTTGGGGACATTATGGGACCGTTAGGGGGTGGGACCTTGTTAGAAGTGGGTTACCAGGGGACGGGTCTTGAAGTTTTATAGCTGGGTCCTACTTCATATGCAGCCTCAGATGTCATGTGATCAGCCACCTCTGGCTCCTGCTGTCATGCCCTGCCCATCTTGATGGGCTGTATCCTCTTGGACTGTGAGCTAAAGCAGGCCCTTCCCTCTTCCTCTCCAAGTCACTTCCTGTTGGAGACTGTGGACCCCCAGACCCTGAATTTCCTGTAAACATCTTGTTAAGCTTGCAGCTGCTCTGAGCACAGCCTGATGGCAGGGGAGTGGTTTCTGGTGGGCCTGCAGCTGAACAATCCTGAGAACTGGGGCATGGTAGAGCACTATATAAATAAAAGGGGGCATTCTTGGGGATTTGAAGGATGACCCGTGTCTCTGTCTCTGTGTGTTTGTGTATTTCAATCTGCAGGCCCTGGCCTGAGACTCAGAACCGTCTTGTAGTACAGGTGCCACACTACAGGCGTAGTCCCATACCGTTGTGTGTAGAGTGCAGAACAGGAATAGCGCTGAGTTACAGCTTCCTGTTGGGAATCTCCTCACAGCGACAAGAGTTTAGCTACTTAACTAAAAATACGCAGTGATAGCTCACTAAGTGCAAAGAGTCCACGAAGTAGGGAGATAAGGTGCATGTTCCTTTCCCTTACCCTTGAGTTTTAATTAGTGTTCACCTTGAGTGACAGTCACACCTCACTGCTAGTCCAATCTGTGCACCCAGGAAACTCTTCTCTATAATTAGAGGACTCACTTGACTGAAGATTAAGTGCAGCCAGGATTGTGCCCTCGGGTGTTGAAGTGTGAGGGGTTTTATGGAAAGTTCTGAAGACGCTGCAACTGGAGCAAGAAAGAAGCACAGTGCCTGAAGAGAGTGGTCCAGGAGCAGGCAGAGAGATTCCGGAAATGATCCCAGGAGAAGCCTCATGGCTTCTGAGTTTCCTTGGCCATCACTAGGAGGATCCCTAAGGTGACAAAAAGGACAGCTCATTCCTGGGCAGGGCTCTGGTAAAGAGGATGGCTCAGCTTGACCGTCCGTCCATGGGAACAGAGTGACTCAGTGTGGCTGTCCATCATCGGGACACGTCACCCTCTGGTGCTCCTAGGCTTCCTCTCCACTAACCACCTGCTCCATATCATGTCCCTGGCTTTGTCTAGAAGCAGCAGACTGGACCTGACCGAGAGCCACTCACTCCTGTGTTTGAGAGGACTTCTTAGACACACATCACCCACAGGAGAGCCCAGCTAGATGTCCTCAGCTACAGGAGAAAGTCGTGGTGACCGCTGGCTTCAACAGACGATAGCTTTCTCTTGTCTCTTTTATTCAGAGCCCTTGAAGTTTTACATCAAGGACGGCCCGCAAAAAGCAGCAAGTATAAACTCATATACTTTATGTATTTTTGTAAATCAGCAGAAGATAAAAAACATTCCAGGGAATGTTTTGAAACACGCACACACATACACACAAGCATAACATACCCAACAATACATACACATACACACACTCACAAACATGCATACATACCCACATTACACAGTCATATGCACATACACACATATAGTAAAAACACACATATATACACATACACACCAGGCACATACATAGGCACACAGTATAAATATAGACACACACATAAACACTTAGACATATACATACATATACACATGCATACATTACACACATTTATTCACATACATACATATAGTACAAACACACATATAGACACATACATACACAAATAGTACCAACATACATATACACATAAACTCAGCACACACACACATGTTAGAAGAATGATGGTTACAGATAAACCTGGAAAGAGCAGAGAACAAACCATCACTTGAAAAAAAAAAAAGCAGAGCAAATCCAAGGGACGCTCTGCGACATCCCGTCTATTTCACTCTTGATCGCTTTTCTTCCTGAAGCTCCATGAGTATCTCCATCAGGTGGAGACAACGAAACCCCAGACACCTGTAGGGTGGCGAGCCTTTCTAGTCCAGCTTGTTGTGATATCTTTTCTCTCAGATCGTTCCTAGCTTACTGTTTGCCTCTGATTTACACCGGGAATCAGTTTTCCTTTGAAAGTGGCCGAAGAGCAGGGATTCTCCAGAATGCCTTTCCAGAATGAGTTTGTTTTTCTGTTTACCAAATTCTATGCAGCTCCGCTAGCTGGCAAAATATGGAAAGGGGAAATTTAGAATGGCCTGAACAGGTAAAGTCAGGGCCCCAAACATCCTGCAGAAGGCCAGGAAGTATTTCCCCAGCTTGGTTGTGGCGGTTACTTAATCCTGCTATGAGTGTAAAGTCTACCGTGGACAAAGGGGAAAAGAGCAGGCATGGCTGTGTGGGTCCGTTTATGGGTACCCAGACTTCAGTTCCCTGTGATAGACACATGGCTCAGATACTAATTTTCACTTTGAAGTGTAAGAACAAATGGCCAATGCAGACATTCACAGCAGGATCAAGTATGTATGAATGAGGGGCTGAGCCACTCATGGGACAGCTGCACCTTCCCCACCCCCGAGGCTCAGAGACCAGAGTGGGTAAAGATCGGGGTGTAGCCCGACAGGACTTTTGCACTCACAGCAGTTAGTGAGTCTGTGGGTGCAGCCGTATGGGGACGGCTTTGCCACTGAAGCAGTGGATGGACCTTTGCTTTTCAGTGCTGGGCTGGTGAGCTTGTTTAGTGACCTCACCTGGGGTCAACAGTGCCTTTTCATCTAACACAGAGAACTGGGATGTGGGCAGGGACCATCAGGAGAGGCACTTATGGGCTTGTTTTCTTGTATGTGGAGCCTAACAAATACGTCAACAGGAAAGTAGAAGGGGGCTGTTTGAGAAGAGGATACGGATTAGCAAGAGGGGGGAGGGGTAACATGGGAGACAGTAATGGGGCTGACTGTGGCCACGGTGCCCACTACATTGGAGTGAAGATATTACTAAGATATTACTACAAAGCCATCTTTTATATAATGAATATGCATCAATCAAGAATCTTTACACATGACTCAGAACTGACAATGGCACACCAAGTGTAGCCCGGGGTTCCTGCTGGGTTCATTCAGGTCTCGTGAATGCCTTCGGTTTGTGGGGATGGATGTCATGGGGAGGAAGAACGATCATTTCCAGGCTTCCATCTTACAGGTGCTTACCTGCATGGCCCACTTTTGGAGATGTACGCAATGATCTTTTCCTTGGACAAAGCTCCTGGAAAGTTGCTCCATCTGTCTGTCATCCATCTGTCCGTCATTTGTCTCTCATCTATCTCTATTTTCTAATCTAGCTAAAGTCTATCATGTTTATATTTATATATACAGAGAGCGCTCAGACAGAGACACACAGACATACCCAGGGAGAGAAAGGCAGAGAGACAGTGGTTAGTTTTAAGGAGTTATTTCGTGAGCTCATGCAGGCCTTGAGTCCACAGCCTTCAGCAAGGGCTTCCAGGCTGTAGATGACCAGGGAGAGTAACAGGGCTGTTTGGAGACCCTACTGCAGAATTCCTTCTTGCTCTGGAGAACATAGCCTTTGTTCAATCCAGGCCATTAACAGATCAGGCAAGACCGCCTCCACCATGGGCCTTCATCTGCTTTACCCATTGAGAGGAAGATTTTTCTTGGTCACAGAAATACCCGGAGGAATATCTGATGGAGAATCTGAACCATGCTGTTCCGACAAGTTCAAGCACAGAGTTAATTTGAACAACTCTTACTTAAAAGCAAAGAATGTTTATGTTGAGGGCTTGGCCAATGAGACGTTCACAAGCCCACAGCAGAGGCACCGCCCACTCAGTGTCATAGGCTCCCCTTTCCATGGCCCCCTTGAAGCCAGCAGGCTTCTCTTCTGTAGGAGTCATTGCAGCATCTCAGTGTCCTTGCCTTGGAGCAGTGAGTCCCTGTTGACAGAGTGGGCCTGAAAGATCGTTGTCCTGGCATCTTCTATGAGAAAGGGAAATGACTGCTATAATACGGAGCCACTGAGGTTGTAGGCAGAGCCTCTCCTGTCCTAGATCAACACTTTGAAATGGCTTTTCATGACAATGCTGAGTGAGCTCCAATACGTAGGATTCAGGGGAAATTCCACACTCAGAAACACACACGTGCAGATGTTCACAGGCACACACACGCACAGGTGAGTCACTTAAATCACCTTAAATCCCTAGATTTAAATTTCCCTGGGCGGGGGAGAGGGAGGAGGAAAACCTGAGCCCATGGCTGCGCGGTGAGGATGCTGAGGGTTGGTAAGATGCCTTCCGTGTTCCTTATGCTCTCTGAACGCCAGGCCCCTCCCCTCACGTCTTCTGAATTGCTGGTCCCACATTTCTTGGCATTAGAAATTTTTCTTCAGAGGGATGTTGTAAAAATCTTGTTTAAAATTTCCAGAACTCCAGAGGCCATCCCTCTGAGAATTCACATCTGCAGCCAATGTTTTCTTTGTTGGGTCTTTCTCGCGGGTCTAAAATGAAATTCCCTGGTGCTCAGCATCAGAGCTGACACATCATGTGGACACAGGTGCCCCTGGGTAAGCACCGGGCAGCTCTGGGCCAGGAGCGCGTCTCTGTCAGATGACTAGAAAAGGATCGGTCCACTCACTGAGGCTTCTCTTGCTGATTTTCACGGCTTTCTGGAGTTGCATTTATATTTTGCATGGGGCAGTGTTTTAATGATCTAGAACACAAAGTGGTCTTGCTATGGGCTATCCTGGAGGTCGCTTGTAGGGCAACCCTTGATTTCCTGCCTACATTATTCCTAAGCACGGTCTCCCTAACACATACCCTGAGAGACTGGCAGTCACCCTCCTGCCCAAGCGTATCATCAGTCTGGAAGGTGCTAAGACACTGACAGCTCCTGCCCTGTGCAATCTTACCAAAGTAGCATAGCAGAAGCAGCTTCCTGGAGTTTTCTGGATGTGGGCAGGAAGGGGGCTCACAGCTAGTGTGTAGATGGCCATATTCAGGGCTGGCAGCTGGACAATCGGTACACGTTTTCCTGCTCCAGTGTCCCTGCTTCCCTGGAGTTAGATGCCATGCACAGCGCCCCCGTGTCTGCGCCCAGTTACCAAGCTTCGGGCAAGGGGGCTGGAAGTTAAAATAAACACACACACACACACACACACACACACACACACACACAGACAGAGAGCGACACGGATCATTCTTGAATTCTCCAAGAATGCTCCATTATTGTGTTCAGGGGCAGATTATATAGAGATAGCCACGCGCCAGCCAAACCCACCAGAAACCACTCTCCTGCCATCAGGAACTCCTGAAGGTCTCGTGCTCAGAGCAGCTGTAGGCACTCAGGGGATTACAAGAAATCCAGGATCTGGGGTCTCACTGCTCCCAACAGTTAGAGACATTACCAGCAGGGAAAGCGGAAGAGAAATGACAGGGGTTGAGGAATGGAGACCATGCCCTAACATCAGGTTTTAGCCTCTAGAGTCAACTCATTAGTTTCTCTACAGGCGTCACAGTTAGCTGAGCGGAACGGTCCCTTCTGTCACTTGGTTGGTTAATGGGGGCTCTGCCTCTCAAGCTAGAAGATGCCTTGACGCTCCTGCAATGTTCACTGGACTGTGACCGGCAGGCCTTCCTGCCCTTTGCTGCTGTGATGATGGAACAGCCGGGGTCAGGAAAGCGGGGAGTCCTTCTCAACAGCAGGCAGCGGTCCCCTGTCGGGTGGCTGCTCCCTCTAAACCGAAACATTCTCTTAGAAGAAGGTACAAAAGGTTCGTAAGACTCATGAAACCAAGCAGACACACCTGTGAGGCTTAGGAAGCATGAGTCACACGGTTCACAGTTTTACAAACAGACTAATCGCTGGGGAAAGGAGACTCTTCCCCAGTGGAGCTGCCTGAAAACTGAGTGGGGCGTTCTTAGGATGCAGCTTCCTTGAGTCATTACCGTAGCAGGGCATCTTAGACGGGAGGTGACTGCCTTGGCTGCCGGGCTCTGTCTGTCTGGTAAGCCACCCCAGCGAACTCTTTGGGGACCAGGCTGGACTCTAGTGGACTTGTTTCTTTGGCTGTTGTGGAAACTTGACTCTGCGCTGCCAAGTTCCTGGTGAGCTGCTCTTCCACCCCGCTGAGGCACTTTAGGGGTCATTCCAAGGGCATTCAGTGTCCCTGAATTGGCTGCACAGGCCCTTCACGGAGCAACAGTCAGGCTTGGTTCTTTCCGAGTAAGGATCCAAGGTGAGTCACTTAAGTCACCTCAAATCCCCAACTCTGTTTGGCTTTGTTGACTGCAACTCACTTTCCTTCTCCAGGGTTGTCCCACTCCCTGTTAGCGGCTTTCCTCAGCAGGTGCCCCTGACTCTGGCATTGCCAAGACTTTAGGGTCTCCTAAATAGTTAATCTAGGCTTCAAGTTCAGAGATTCATGCAATGGCCTCTCTAGGCCACCATTCAGGGACACCCCTGACACATGACCTGCCTTTGCAGCTTTCCTTAGTCTAGGAGGGAGACTCCCCAACCATTTTATTCTATCCTTAATGCTAAAGCCAGAACCACACGGCCGAAGCTGCGAAGTTCTGCTGCTTGCTGAGGCTGGAACACGGCCCCTCAATTACATCTTCACAACTTTCAGGTTTTGGTGGTGACCCTCACTGCCTGAGCTTGGCTGTCTTACTGTGTTAAAGTTAAAACTTTTCATTTTTGTTTAGAAAGAAAAAAAGGGACAATATTAGGGAATATTGTTTTCAGGTGTCTGACTTTTGTTTACACCGTGGATCATTTGTTTAATGATGTAAAGGTGTGTGACTTTTGTTTATGCTGTGGAACATTTAATGATGTAAAAGTGTGTGACTTTTGTTTATGCTGTGGAACATTTGTTTAATGATGTAAAGGTGTGTGACTTTTGTTTATGGTGCCTTTTTTTTTTTAACTCTGTGAAGCTGTGATTTTTTTTTTTTTGCCTGTCTTAGATACCTGATGGTCTAAAAAAGAGCATAAACACCCAACAACAGTTCTAGGTGCCAGGAGAGGGGTAAGAACTCTCCATAGCAGGTGTCTTCCGAGATGTCCTGACACAGGCGTGTGAGCTGTGGACACTTCTCTCTCCCTAGTCTCTCTCCCCAGTCCCTGTCCCCTAACTCTTGCTGGCTCAGTCCTGGCATCAGCCCATGGGGCTCAGGGCCATGATGCCAGATTTCCACTTCAAAGGAAATGGTCCATCCTGAGGAGTTGAGGGCAGGGACACTCAGTGGTGTCCTCAAATGAGCCCTCCATTGTTTGGTCCCAATAATTAAATATTCTCAGACAGTAGGACTGGCTTTTATTCAAATGTGAATGTAAATTGCCTTTTCTGGCCCAATCTAGGCAACCTTTTAGCATATCTGATTTTGAATACCTGCCTCTCTTTGCTGGCATTAGTGGAGATAATTGAAAAATTGCAGCACTTATATTCATGTTTTTAAAAATGGTTTAGGAAGCATGCTTCTGCCTTTAGATTGCCAGAGTGCCTCTTATTCCCGAGAAAAGGGCCGAAACAAGATGTTTTTTTCTTTTTCCTCCCTCCCTCCCCCCTTTCTTTCAAAAAAGCACTTAATTTTTTTTGACAAAGTTTCTCTTTGTGGCCCGGCCATCCTGGGCCTCTGTAGATCAGGCTGACCTCAGGCTGTCTCCCAAATTCTGGGATTAAAGGCGTGCACCAACCACTGCCTGCCCCTCCCCGTCTTTCTTTTCCTGAGTCAACACTTCACTCAGTATCACAAACTGGCCTGGAACAAGGTGTGTAGCCCAGCCTAGCCTTGGACCTGTGGGCATTCCTCTGCCTCAGACTCCTGGGCACTGTGAATACAGGTATGAGCCACTATGTGCCACCATCGTGATACATGTCTACTACGTACAATATTCCAATCAGGGTAGACGTGGGAGGTTGTATTTATATGTATTTGTGCATATACACACATAAATGCAAACATATACACATAATACATCCCTCACAACTATGCATGGTAACAAAACTAATCTAAGGAAAACAGGCTATCAACTTGAGTGCGGGAGGAAGGTGATGTAATTCTATGTCAATTATAAACTTATTTTAAAAAAATCCTCTCTGTCTTCCCTGGCCTCCCAGGAGACCCAGACGACTTGGCTCGGTGTCTGGGTCGCTCCTGCAGTACTGAACACAGGCTGTCTTTGTGTGAGGGCCGCAGTGATTTATTGAACTGACGACCTGGATTAGCTCAGTTCTGCACGTCCCGTTGGTTCCCAGTGCTGGTGCCCAGAGAATGAAATATGGCAGCGAGAGCCTCCAGCTCCTTGGTTTGAATACTGTTCAGTCTGGGGGGAGCCTGGCCTGGCAGGGCGTGGGGTCACGGGGTCCTTAGAGAGGAGCCCTGTGACTCTCCTGCCTAATGGAGCTTTGTCAGGCTTTCAGAGCAACCACGGAAGCCAAGAACCACTACTAATTAGTCCTGATAAAAGCATCCAGGAAATCCTCAGTCGCTTGTTTCGGGTGGGGGATGTCTTCTCAGCCTGTCCTCCGTGGACAAGAATAACTAGTGTTAATTGCTGTGGGTGTCATGGTTGCTAATTAGGAAGACCCTGTTTGCTGAGGCCCTGTGAGCCAGCCCCCTCTGACCCATCTTCTGGGATGATGTTTGTCAGTGTCCGGGGCTGCTTTTGATCTGCCCAGAAGGAACACAAACACCCTGGAAACCACTGTTCAGAAGGACTTTTCTGAAAACCAGCCCCCAAACTGGTCATTTCTCTTAGGCATAGGAACTTGGCTCCTTATGTCCCAACTCTATTTTCTTAGCGCTCACTCTTCTGTTGACCCTCGATTCACTGATTAAATGTTCCCCTTTTAAATATTTTACATTTCATGTTAATAGTATAATGTTCTGAAAAATAATTTTATTTATCGAGTGCTTTGCCCGACTTGGCTCTTAGAGTCATTTCGTGTTCTTCTGGGTGTGTTTGTGTGTCTGTGTCTCTGCCGTGTGTGTGCACCTGCACGTCAAGGCCAGAGCAGGGTGTCGGGTCCACTGGAGCTGGAATTACAGGTGGTTGGGAGCTACTGTTATGGGTGTAGGGTATTCTGGCAACTGCTCTTACTCACTGAGCCGTCTTTTCAGCATGGAAAACTCCCCTGGGTTGGTTGCTGGTGGCAGAGTTCTGAGATTTACCTGGACAAAGGCGGGGAGGAGTCGGGGTGCTAACACCCTGAGCTTGGGAGAACGCTGACAATGGCTGGCTGTGACTTCAGCTGTTCAGTCTCAGACCTAGTGACACCTTTGTCAGCTCATTTCCCAAAGGAGAGCTTTCTAGTGTGGCTGGACTAATACTGGACTCAGCTTTTTCTGACCCTCCGCCTCCATTACTCCAGTATCCCACAAGTCATGGCTTAGTGAGGGAAACCATCTTGTTCTCTCCACGTCCTTTATAGTTGGGTTGCCTGATCCCCCAGGATATTCCCATTTTTTCAAGACCTCAGCATTTTAAAATTGAATACCAGGTGCTATAATTTCTTATGTAATTATTGAATATTTTATGCAAATCACTCAATGACTTTGATAGTCATTGATACTAAGCGTACTAACCCTGCTTTGGGCATATTTCCCCAAAGGCGCTGACTTGCCTATAGCTTTAGTATTGTGATTCCAAATCACAGTAAAAGGAAGGTCTGTTTAGTTTTGAAAAGCAGAGCAGCCTGCTGGGACGGACAAGCTAAGCACATGCCTGCAACTTCTGCCTTGTTTCCAGAGTTGCCGAGGCACGTGTCCGTGCAGTGCTGCGGGTACCGTCTGCTTCGGTACTGACCAGAGGGGCTCGGTGTCTATGTTTATAACTCTGAGTTTTAAATTCTCTGTTACATAAATTTGCTCATCAGAAGTCATTCCACCCCTCTCTTCCCACTCCCTCAATCCCAGCAGAACTCTAGTCTGTCTTAGGTGAGGGACTTTGGAGGTAAGAGCCCAGCGGATGGACTATGACGGGGTTCAGTTACCTATCAGTCCCACTCCTCTGTGTTAGCACCAACCCAGAGGACTGTGTGGTCGTCTTTCGTGCGTACCAAGCTCTCCGAGAGCGTGCGGCTTAGAGACAGCTTCCTGTATGGGCTTGACTATGTCTGTAATACTTCTGGTAGCTTCTCCACAGCAAGCAAACCTGGAGACAATTGGGGCCAGGCAGGGAGAAGACTCAGGTGTGGAGGTGAGGCAGCCGTTCTACTGCCTTGCCTTGGGGCCCTGTGACTTCACAGTAGCCCTGCTGAGTGATGCGTTACAACTAACTTAGGTGGGGTAGACAGCATATACTTAACTGTTAAGTCCATCTGGTGCCGTCTCCACGTGCATCTACTGTCCCACCTCAACATGGAAGAACCAAAAGAATGGCTCTCCCGCCCCCAGCAGCCATTAACTGCCTCTGGTTCCATAGTTAGTGGCAGGGCCTTGTTCCCGCTCCACCCCTAATTCTGAAATTTTGATGGCTTGACAGGCTTGATGTTGCGCAGGTCTTGTTCATGTAACCAGAGCAGTTGTTGAGTTCATGAATGTGATGACCATGGTGTGTCCAGAAGAAAGCATTTCGGAACCCCCTCCCCATTCTCAGAAGCTCACATATTTTCTGTCTCCCCCTTTTTAGTGTTGCCCGAGCCTTGGTGGAGGCTCAAGGTATTGATAAAGATATTTAAGGCTGAGACGTTAGTCTTAGCTCTTTGAGCAGCTGCGGGTCTCAGCATTGATTGCCGACAACAGCCCAGAGGAGCCTCTCTGACCAGGTGGAAAGCTGCATGGATCTAGGAGTTTAAGCATATGTATTTAGAAGGCAGTCTGGCAATATGAACAATTAGCAGAGTAACAACAATGGGTTCTACCCTAGGGTCCATAATCTCCCCACCATGGACTTTTGGCCAGGTTTATAGCAGGCATGATTTCCATCCTGTTAAGGAGGCCTCTGACCCAATAAAAAGCTGTTAGCTACCCCATAACGTTCCTACCACTGCGGCACCAGTGGGCACATCGTGCATGGCAGTTTGGTGTTGTGGCACTCAGGGTCCGGTGCCGAGTGAGATCGCTGATGTCCATTTCCCCTAACAACCTGCACACACCTTCCACCACTCGGAAAGCCAGTCAGCATGGAGGACATACCCTCCATGGGTTTGTGCCTGTTTTCTCTCCATCTTGCGACGCATATGGTGTCTTTAGCAGCAGGGTCTCACTATGTAGCTCTAGAGGGTAACCAGAAGCAACAGCAACAGCCTGAGCTACTTTGGTGGCCGTGGCCTCTGGGGTCTCCCTGATCAATAACGTATGGGGAGGGATTGCACGCTTTGCAGTGATAATTTCATTTAATGGCCCATGGTTTTGATAGTCTCTGGTAGCACCGTTCAAACTTTTTTTGGGAAAAAATATGTTTCAAAGTTAGGTTATTAACTGGTGGGCATCTATAAAGCTTGCTCATATATCCTTTAGTTAACTCATGTAGAATATTACTGAAAGGTGTGCTTCTTTTGTTTATGCTCTGGAACATTTGTTTGATGATGCAAAGATGTGCTTGATTAAATAAAAGTCACCTGTGGTCCAGAGGCTGCATCCACAATGAGCTGACGTGAAGTTGTAGGGAGGAGCCAGGTGGAGAAGGGTTTATAAACAGGGGCCAGGAAGGGCACGGGGACTTGGGAGACTGAGGAGGTGAGCTGGGTGGGCTGCTTGCTATTCAGCTTTTCTGGGGAGCAGGATTCTACTTCAACCTTTGGGTCTTGAGTTCTTTAGTGAGACAGATTTAGGTAAGTTCTCTTAGTAGCTTTGAAAGAGTTGGTGCCGGAGGGAACAGAAGGTCTTCCGTCTGTGGCTCTTCTAGCCGCTGCTGGTAGCAGAAGAGTTGCAGTTGCTGACTGGGATAGGAAGACGATGAAAGAGGACAACACACTCTTCTATCTCCTCCTCCCTCCCCTCCCTCTCCGCATCTCTGTTGAAATCTTTACTCCCCGGTTCCCCGGTGTCCCTTCCCTTCTTTCAGGCTACGTGGTAGTCCACTATCCCTCCAACTATAGTTTTAGCTGGGTTGTAAGATAGATTTCCATGTGGCTTTTTGTATGCCCTTCCTTCGAGTAACTCTCTTCCTCTTCTTTAGGTTTTCCCCATTCTCTCCCGCCCCTCCTTGGTTGAGCATTTCTACCATGTGTAAGCACACGTCAGTCATGGCTCATTCACCCAGAGCTCATGGCTGGCAGGCAGCCTCAGCCACTACAGCCAGACCCAGGAGGGAGGGTGGAGGTGTGCTGAAGCCGCCAGCACTCATGTCAGCTCTGCCGGCGGGATCACGAGAAGTCCTCTCCAGGTTTTACTCACATCCATTATCTGTAATTGTCAAGAGCTCAGCCTACCACGTTGACCTGAAGAATGAAGTTTCTGTTCTGGTGAGCAATACCTGGTTCTGATTCTGGCAGAGGTTCTAAAGGAGGGCTGTTTGGGATTGTTGCCTGAGAATTAATGTCAGGGTGTCATTCATAGACGCGAGGAAACAGTGTCCTTGTGCGGTGTAGCTTTATGTCAAGCTAAAGGAAGGAGGGAACCTCATTTGAGAAAACGCTACCATAAGATCGGGCTGTAGGCAAGCTTGTAGGGCATTTGTTAGTGATGGGGGGGGGTCCAGCCCATCATGAGTGGTGCAACCTCTGTCTGGGCTGCTGGCCCTGGGTTCTATAAACAAGCAGGCAGATGCAAGCCAGTAAGCAGCATCCCCCATGATCATTGCATTCTGACTCAGGTTCCTGCCCTGTTTGAGTTTCTGTCCTGACTTCCTTTAGTGAACAGTGATGTGGACAGGCAGCCAAATAAACCCTTTCCTCCCCAGGTTGCTTTGCTGAAGGTATTTTATCACGGCAGTAGTAGCCCTAAGTAGAACCATCCCAAACTGTCAGCTCAAGGTGTTGTCCTGCCTGCAGCTTGCAGGACAGCTTGCAGCTATTTCATGGCTGCTGGTTGAAGACATGAAACTCCTGGTCAGAAAAAGAACTTCCTTGTGCAGATCATAGTAATTGCCAGAAAACTAATATTGTGTGCCCATGCAAGCCCCAATTCCCATAAGGCAGAGTGTTTAGGCTTTAGTGTTTAGCCTGAACCCAAATCCTCTTGACAATGGACAATAGGACACCCATCTTTTGGTCTAGATAGAGATAATGGCCCTAGACCTCCAAGGTAACCCACTCTTGCAGGGAGGAGAGCCAGAGCCAAGGCATTTCAGAGTGGCTTTACTTCCTTTGGAGATTGACCAGTGGATCATATACCCTGGGATCTTCAGAATACCATAAGAGAAGGGTTAATGGGGTGAAGCTGGAAGGTGTTGACAGCTCCAGTTTCTTCAGTTTGTCCTTGACCCAGTGTTCATGGATGTATACCTGAGTCATGGCCAATATGACTTCCTCCTTCCAGGAAGCGGTCAGCAGCAGGGGTGAGCTAGGCACTTATCTGATGCTGCAGAAGGCATCACTGGTCTCTTTGGACAATTGCTCATTTGGGGGTTTGTCTTTGTGAAGGAACAGTTTCCCTTATACTTGCATGGCTGGCAATGTCATCTATTTATAGCCTCCCAGAGCAATGCGCATTTGCATGTCACAGCGTGCCTTTAAGGCATTTTCAAAGCCTAGTTTCACCTAACTGTGGACACATTTCTCCCACAATTCTGGCTTCAAGCTCTTTCCTCCTCCTTTCTGGCAAGGTTCTTTCTTTTAATGGGCGAGTATCCCTCCACACAAGTGTCATCATATGTCGGGGACTGCAGACCCTCAGACCCTGAGCTTTTATGACCCCTTGCCTGCCCGAGTAAACAACTTGTTTTCCTATGCTTGCAACTGCTGTGAGCACGAGACTCTCATGAGTCCCTGATAACAAGGAAGTGGTATCTGGTGAGCTTGCAGTAGAAAATCCTGAGAGCTAGGCCGTGGCCACTAGTTAAGGAGGGCACCATATAGTGCATGCAGTTCTAGGTGGTACAGGAGCCACAATTATACATGCACACTTCATTTTCCCTGTCACCTATGAAGAAGGTAGGATGGGTAGCCTTCAGCAGCCCCAGTCATGACCTGGAATAGAGCACAAGAGACCCCACCCATGACCACTACCTCTGACCCTGCTTCACAGTGGCAGTGGGTGGCAATGTCCCTTTGTTTTCCTTCCATTCACAGTCAGCCCCCAGCATCAACACTGAGCAGCAGTCCCAAATTAGATGCTGCAGTTCTCTCTCTGTCTCTCTCTGTCTCTCTCTTCTCTCTCTCTCTCTCTCTCTCTCTCTCTCTCTCTCTCTCTCTCTCTCTCTCTCACACACACACACACACAGACACACACAGAGAGAGAGAGAGAGAGAGAGAGAGAGAGAGAGAGAGAGAGAGAGAGAGAGAGAGAGAGAGAGAGAGAGAGAGAGAGAGAGAGAGCTGTGCTGCACCCTTCTGCAGTCCCCTGGGGGCTGTTTGCAGCAAATGTTTGTGACACAGACTGGCATCTGCTAACTTGATGCGTTGTTTAAGGGTAGATCTCTCTTCTAGCGCAGGGAGGGACCCAGGGTGGCAGTGGTGGTTCAGTTGCACTTCTGAATCTGTAGGGTTTAGTTTGTTACAGAAAAATAGGTAATGGAAGGAAAGCTTGCATTAACAGGACTCTATTAAAAGAGCCAATTAAACTCGGCTCAGTGGGAGAGGAGGCACGTGGCAGCCAGCCAGGCGAATCTGATACAAAGGAAATCGCCAAGCCTCCCATGCAGATAGCCTGAACTCCAGGAAGCTGAGCCACCCTGTGGATCTGTGGCTAGCTTCCCCAGGTCCTGAGTCCGTTCTCAGTGCTGGTCCCAGCCTTCGGTGTGACGCTTAAGGGGCCTTGTGTGCCACTTGGAATGGGGCTTCCCTGCATTCCTGTGCTGAGTCGGAACCACCTGCTGGGTGTGCCCTTTTGTGAAAGCTCTGACCTGCTCTGCCCCATCTGAGGGCTCCGCAGCCCTCGCTGGCACGGTCCTGTCCTTTTCTCTTCATCCTCTCAGCTTCTGCATCCTGTAAGCCCAGCTGCTCCAGAGGCTGAGATGGTGCTGGCCTGGCCGTGGTGGCTGCACACAGGTTGCTTCTGTTCTGGTAATAGGGACATAAAACTCTTTTAGGTGAAATACCGATGTTGGAATTTTTAAAGGTCAGCTTGCCAGGGGCAGAGTGTGAAGGCCCTTATCTTCCAGGCAGTGTGAAGGCTGAAATGTAGACGGACTAGCCTATGCTATGATCTGCCTCCTCCCCTGAAAAGGCTGGGGACCCTGGGTTCAGTGTCCGTGGTGGGTGGCAGTGGAACATGACAAAGCAGATGCACTCAGCAGGCAAACCCACCAGCTTTCCCTGGGACCTCCCTCTACCTGCTGATGCTGTTAGCTCTGGAGAGGGTCCGCCTGTCTCAGTGGATCCTTCCAGAAGACACCTTCCCAGTCCTGCTTACAGTTAACAATCAGGACTGACGACCACAAGAGCCGAGACAACTTCAGAAGTCTGAGGAGCCACAAGCACAGCAATACGGGCAGAAAGCTATTGTTCATATTAAAGAATGGGTGAGGGCTGAGGATGTGGCTCAGTGGTAGAGCAACTGACTAGTATATGTGAGACCTGAATCTATACACACACACACACACACACACACACACACACAGAGAGAGAGAGAGAGAGAGAGAGAGAGAGATCAACCAATCAATTGATCAACAGAAGCAGCATGTTGCCCTTCTCTGAAGAGTGTCTGTGGAGAAGTGTTTGGTAGATTGGGTGGAAGAACAGGAGGCCCCTGCTGGTGGCCATAATACATGGAGGGGAAAAAAAATACTGAACACAGGTTGGCTCTAGACACATGATCCCTGAAGAGGTCACAAGGACCCTTCGTTGTCATGAAAGTCTTACTAATGTCTGTACAAGAGGCCCCACAATTTATTTTTCTAGAGATCATAGTTAAGCAACAGCAAAAGAAATGAGAGAGGAAGGGGAGGTGAAGAGTTGGAGGGACTGGGGTCAGGAAGCTGGAGAGCATGTCTTTTGGTAGAGAGGATGAGGAAAAACGCTCAATGCTTTTGTTTCACAAAGAAAACACAACTATCCTGGCAGGTGACCTCCCAGCTACTTGTGGCAAAAGATGTAATGGATCCAGGGAAATATTAGACCCACAGGAATATTTATTAGTGTGTGTCTGGGGGTATAATAATATTCTGTTGCAGGAGCCAAATTTTTTGAGACTGAGCAATGTTTCAAGGCTGAGGTCTAAAGTTGGTCAGCCGTCGGTGAGGGCTCGCTGGCTTCATGGCAGCATGGTGGAGTCACCATGGCGGGGGAGATCACAAGAAGTCTGAGGGATTCAAGGTCCCACTTACTCTTGTTATAACAATTCCTGGGAAGCAACTGCAGCCTTGGAAGAACTGTACCAATCCCCGAATGGAAGTCCCCAGTGTCCACCAGCCCCCACCCCTTAAAAGACCCTAACAACTCAACAACTCCACCCCATGGCTGGGTTTACAGAACGCGAATGCTTGCCGGATAATCCGTCTACATCCACACTGAAGGAGGAGGCTTAGCTGCCAACTCTGGAGCCAAATGGGAGTTCACTTCCAAGGTCATTTCTCTTTATTTTCAGTAAAAGCCATTTAGCGGATTATCTTCTTCAAACTCTACCTGTGTCTTGATCTTTTCCTTAAGAAAGATTTGTTTCCTAAATGACAGGGTGACAGAAGGCCACGCGGGCTCTCCATTATGTTTAATTCCGCAGCGTCCCATTTTTCAGGCCTCCCTGCAAATGATTCCAATTGCATTTCCCTTCTTTCTCCCTGGGGAGTTTTCTAGCTCCCTGATTTACGCTAAGGTCAGGGGAATGTTGGCGGGCTGCTGCAGAACATAACTCACTGAAACCCCTGACATAATGGCGGGGTCACCAGAGCACAGTAGAATACATTAGCAGAGGGGTAGATTAACATGCTGTTAATGCTGATTTATTCCTGAGAAGTACTTCTTGAACACTCCCTCTCGGTCTGCTTGTCAGGCCCGAAGCTGAGGCTGTGTCTTCTCCATATTCATCAGGGTTCTGCTGCAGCAGGCACGGGCATTGACTTGTGAGAAGCAACTCATTGCTGGTGGGAATAATTCAGGAGATAAGATGAGTTGGGAGAAATTGAGTGATCTTTACATCCCAGGGATGCAGGAATCGAGGGCTCAGAGTGTGCATTTCGCTCTCCGTGGCACACATGCTACAGCCTGGGGAGATGCTGGGTCTGCAGAGGCTTCATCCTGCTGGGAGAGAAGACTGCTTATGTGTTTATTAGTGTCATGTGTGGCTGATGGCCTGCTGGAGGGAGGGGCTCTCTGCCAGATTCTTCTGGTAGAAGGGTCTTCAGTAGACCCAGAGGAATGAGGTCCACGGGGGCATTTGGAAAATAACGGGAAAAATCTGGGAAAGGAAACTCCAGGCACAGAGGATGGATATGATTGACTTATATCCATCCTTTTACTTCTAATGGCTGCCAGCCGTCAGACGAGTGAGGAGAGTGGCTGGGAGAAACATTTTAAGAAGCCGGTGGGTACTGGAGTGGCAGGCCAACCTGGTGGACATTGTGGGTTTGGTCAGGATCTCCTTCCTTTATAAGAATTGCTGTGGTCATAGCCTGTCTTCACAGCAATAGAAACCCAATTAAGACAGCAGCTGTTTGTGTGCACACTGTGAGCCAGTTCCTGTGGAGGCAGAAGACGGTCATGTTGTAGCCCCGTGGTCATTTTGTATACGATGACTTCCTGCCTGTGCCCCTGTGAAGATACAGAATTCGTCACTATGGTTGGGTCCTTTTAGTCAGGGTGTTCATTATTTTTCTCATTGCTGTGGGAAAATTCCCGACTAAAGTGGTTTTAAAAGTTTAGAAGGCATGGCTTATTTTGACTTAAGCTTGAAGATAAAGAGTCCACGTGTTGGGAGGGTATGGCAGGAGGAGCTAAAGCTACTGGGCAGAGATGACTGCTGGGCCCCAACCCACGTGAGTACTATCCATGTCCAGGATGGCTTTCCAGTTCCCTACTGTGGAACCATGTTCCCAGACTCACACAGGTGTGTCTCTGAGCTGATCCTGATATCCAGTCAACTTGATAGCTAAAATTAGCTGGGAAGTCCCAGGTCAAGGCACCAGCAGATATGGTGTCTGGTGAGGCTCCCTTGTGGGTTTGCCAAGGACTGTCTTCTCATCTTGGCAGAGCAGAGACTGTTGAGAGAAGAGTCCAGCTCTAGTTACATCTTAAGATGGTGCTAACCTGATTCCTGTCCCTAGTCACACCTTCTCATGATGGCGCTTACCTGACTCCTGGTCTCTATTTTTCATAGCCCAAGTATTTAATCACCTGAGAGGCTCAGTCTTCACCATCGAATGAAGGGACATGGATGTTAAATCCTTGTGAATCTACATAAGCAAAAAGTCCCATTGGTGTTTCCCCAGACCAAGCAAAAATGAATGCCTTCTCCTCACCTTCACCTCGGGCTCCACACATAGACCAGCATTCCTCCCAGAGGGGAATTCTGTTGCGTGGAGGAAAAATTAGTAGAACCATTGTCTCTATGGTAAACATTACCGAAATGAAATGCTTGTTCCCAGTGTGTCTGGGGAAACGTCAGAATGGATAGTTCTCTAGAAGTACTTCGACCTTGAGTCCCTTGTGGAAAATGGTTATCTATGGAATTGTTTTTCTGAAGCAGTTTTATGGCCTTTGCATGACTTTGGTCACAAGACTATCCAGGCACACGTGGACATCTTGAGTTACTGGGTCCAGCAAACAGTGTATAATAAGGACTATAGTGGCAGGGGTGTTATGATTTCAGCCAAACCAACACGGCTGATACTTCCGGGTTCCAGGGCCACACATGCGCAGACAAACCCTCAGGAAGAAGTGCCTAATAGCCCCGGGGATCTTAAAAGACCCTGTATGACCTACACGCGGCGTGGTCGCGGCACCTACAACTGACGCGGTTGACCCTTACGCACATGCGTGATCTCCGTCATCTGCGTAGGACATAACCACATCATCCACCTGTGCGCATGCGCTAGGCAGCCCTTAAATGCTGGATGCACCTTCTTCAAGCCCTTTCTCTGCACACTGACCTCACCAGGCCTGTCCACCCCGGGTTTGTTGCATGTTCCGTGTTTCCTTCTCACTCGCGCCAGGTAATTTCAAGGGGTGTGGTGCTTTCCTTCAGAAAGCATATATAGTAGATGGGGGCTTTGGTATGCGTTACTTGTTTTATGCAAAAAAAAGTTAGTGTAACAATAAGTAAGCCTTTTGCATGACCGTTGGAGGTTCAGTTCATAGAAACTGTTCCTCCCTGTTGCTAGAGAGTCTAAAGTTCATCTTGAACCCTTGAACCGACCCTCTTTCTTCAGCTGACACACACAACACAGAATACATATATGTCGTGGTTGCTTCCTTACGATGGTAGGCACCTAAGAAGAGCATGCCATCTGTATGCTTACACTTGCAGTTCCTCTGTGTCTGTGGGACCAAGGTCCAGGGATGCTCTCCTGCTTTCTGCCCCCTACCCAGCCCCTCACCCACTTGCTGGCCCCACCAATCCTGTTCCTTCTGTTTCTGTGTGCACGTTCTACAAATATTTTGCCCCGAGTCGCCTTGTGTAAGTGACCAAATGTTCCCAACTTTGCCAGTCTCTGAGAAGGGAGTTTGTAGCGGATCCTCAAATGGCTGGAGATGCCGGGTGTTTTACTTATAAACCCGAGGAATCAGGAGCTCTGAAACCCTCCATCTTCACCTCCGGCTTCATCGTGAGCAGCTGATCTTCAATTTCGTTCAGCCTCTCTCCCTTTGGAGCCAGATCTGTGCACAGCTCCATCATATCGCATTGACTTAAGCAGGCTGAGGAAGCGCCAGCTTTTTCCACCTAGTGATCTGTTTTATTGGTTTGTCCTTGTGCCAGCTGGATGGGAGGAATCGCCGCTGACGACAGCACAGACCGTCCTGGAGAAACCAAACTTCCACCAGGTCAACTGCCATCGTGGAGACTGCTCCATCTTGTGCTAGCTCAAGGCTTCTGTCTTGTGATTTGTGCTCAGTTTTCACACAGGAACTGATAAGACTCCTAACCAATAGAGGCTCCAAGAGCCACGGGAATGTGATCACAGCCACAAATCCTTAGTGCTCAGTCGAGGAGAACCTTGTACCTCGGTGGGATGCAGGGAAGCAGAAGGGTGCTTCAGTGCGTAGCCAGCACAGAGCTGGTGGAACAAGGAATGGATTGTGAGCAGGGGTTCCTGTTCCTTTGGATTTCCTTTGGTACCACAGAAGCCTCTGCTGTTGGGTGTAACTGTAATACTCAGTGGATCCTCGGGCCTGCCTGCATCAGCCCACCTCCTCGAGCATCTGATTCTAACATCATTAATTGGTGAATGTTTACACCACGGGCAGTTGTGCCTTGACCTCCCCTTCACGTTCTACATTGAACCCCGGTGACACTCGGTGATTGTGGAAGTTGCTGAGCCTGTCGCACACAGTCTAATTGAGACATCTGCAACAAGATGTGGAAGCTCTCTTTTCCAGCTAGGAAGTGTTGAAGACATTGTATGCCCAGTGGGTGACCCGAAGCTCCCCATCTTGTGAGTCACCTGGGGATGGGGCCGTGCTGATACATTAGCTGAAGTCCCACGTGTGAGTAGGTGTTACCACTGAGAGGTCACAGATGACACACACACACCCCTGCTTCTTGTTTAAATCACCTTGAAGCCTTTGTGGTCTGGAGTCTGTTAAACAAATGTGTCTGTTCCTGGCTAAAAGGAAAGAGAGAAGCTTATATAGAATGTCTCCATCTCAAGTGGGACACGAAAGTCCCTACTGGGGTTTCATACATTCAGTGTTCCTCAATGTACGGAAAGCCTGTAGATAAGAAGTAAAGCCTCATATGCACAAAGCTCACAGCAAACAGAGGGCGGGCTGTGTGCAGGGGGCTTTAGAGCCATGGGGGTCATGCTGGTGTCTCCCTGGATCTCAGATGTCTCCTCCCTAGGAAGGGGGATGCTAGTCTCTACCCACAAGGTTGTTGGAAAAGTACGAACATAGTGCAGTACCCTGATCTCAGAGTCGGTACCTGGTGAGGGTCATCAGCGTTTGCTGCCGGGTATACATGAGGCTCCCTGCAGAGCCCTGCTCAGAGTCTCAGCTGTGGTTCTTTACAGCTAAGTTCTTTTAGGAATAAATTGTTCCAACTCCACTCACCGGGATGGTTTCCTGAACCTGGACCTGAGATGTGGTGTCTGCAGCAGCTGCTGGGAAGCAAAGGGGGTCACCTGATGTGGGGAACCAGTTCCCAGGACTCACCATGACAGCGAGAGACAGGAGAGGGGGGTGATTGTGATACTCCTTTACTGCCAGGGTTCCTGAAGGCCTCTGAAGAGAGAAAGCCATTTGGTAACTACTACCAGGAATCACTTCTGATTTCCTTTTGAAAGTGTGTGTCTTTTGTCCTTGAATAACTTCATGCAACTCTAGGTCAAAAGCTTACATGTAATCCATTTCAATGCATCTTCCTGATTCTACCTAACAAAGCAGATGAGGAAACACCTCCGAAAGGCATACAAATAAAAGCCTTCAGGTCGCTCTTACAGTAACATCTGAGAAAAGAATCTCTGGGTGACTTTAGTCTTGATCCAGGTTTCTCCTGGCCTTTGGATCTTTCTAGTTTGGGACTCCAGATGCCAAAAGGAAGAAGGGGGGTTTCCTCTCCAGTCTGCCCAAATGAAGACCCCCTTGGGTGCCCAGCAATTCAGGAATGACTGCTGCCTTTCTGTGCTTAGCTTCAAGATATGTTCAACCTTCTGACATTGCAACTCAATCTCATCATCCACAAAGAGCCATACAGTTGAGACACACACACACACACACACACACACACACACACACAATCATACAACCCCAAACTTTCCTAATGTTTTAAGTGAGTGAATGCTTTTTCATTGGACAACATTCACAAGAGGCCTTACCCACTTCCCAAGGTTCGCAATTACGAGCCTTATGTTTTTTTTTTCCCTTCAAATCCTAATGTTAACTCCTTGAGCATAAAGAGTTGGTTTTCTGTAGTTTATGCTGCTCAGAGCTGGAGAGGAGATCGGTTAACCCACATATAAACGATGCTGGACTTTATGTAATACATGCCTTCGCTGCAGCTCTATTCCTGAATGAGCTGCGCACTTGTGTTGTAAGTGTTCATTCTTGGGTGATTTGTATTGGGGACCAGAGTCGACTCACACTGCTATGCCAGAAAGAGGTTTGAGCGTGGGGGGGGGGTCACAAAAAGGACAGACTCCCCTCTCCCTTGCAGCTGGCTTATCAGGAACAGGCTGCCAGAGGGGAACTTCAGGTTTCAATAACTCTAACTTCAGATCACGACACCCCGAGTGCTCCAGTTGTGTTCCCTCATTTTCTTGGCAATGCTCTGAGCCCCTGACCTCTATAAATTCATACTTGTTCCATGATAAGAGACCCAGGTCTCCATCCAAGAATGGTCAATGCATATGTGTAACCCTAGCACTGTGGAGGTAGAAGCAGGAGGATTAGAAGTTTAAGGCACTCCTGGGGGTTGTCTTGATTCATTCATGTGCAAATGTCCCCTCTTAGCTATGAATGGGCTCTTGGGCTGTGTTAAACAGAGACAGTGAGTTGAGGATGAGTGTGAGTGTGCTTTGCTCTCTACTTCCTGGCTGTGGATGTGACAAAACAAGTCTTCCCAAGCCCTGCTGTTGCCCTGCCTGCTCTGCTGTGATGGGCTGTACCCTGAATTGTGAGCTAAGCAAACACCTCTCTCTCGAGGGGCCCTTGTCAGGGTGCTTTATCCTAGCGGCAGGAAAGAAGTGAAGGAACCTGCTTGGGCCAAAAGGATTTCTTCAGCTAGGATGAGACGTGAAGCAGGAGGAAGATAATGGACCTCTCATCTTCTTTGTCCCGGATCTACTACCGTTGAGTTCTGCTCTGCAGTAACATATATTAAGGTTCTGCCAGAACTGTCATTGTGACCTTATTAAAACAGTTGTGACCACGGCAAGATGAGGCCTTCTGAGATTGGGCCTGGGAGCAGGGCGGAGTGCAGTGCCTGTGTGCTGGGGATCAGAGCAAAGACTGCAGTGAAACAGACGCTTGCCTGGGGACAGGGCGTTCCTAGGAGCAGCCAGGAGGAGGCAGCACGTGCCCTCTTGGGGACAGTGCACTCTCGTGCGCTGGCCTCCTGAACTGAGAGAGGCTGACTCTGCTGTGCACAGCGCTCAATAAGTGAGGGTGACAAGTGCGTCCCAGCGGTCAGCTTTAGATGTCAGCTCAGTCAGCACAAGGGATCCCCAGGCAGCTGCTAAAACGTTGTTTCTTGGCGAATCTGCAAGGGTCTCTCTGGAAAGATTGGCATTTGAATCAGGGCGCCTTGGAGCACATGTAAGCTCTGAGCAATCCTGAATATTGGTTTGAAGATGTTAAGGTGGTGCCACAGTTTCTGTTGATTGGACACAGACCTAGACATCCCTGGGAAGTGAGAGTCTAACCTGAGGGACTGTCTCCATCAGATTGGCCTGTGGCCATTTCTGTAGAGCATTTCCTTGATCTGTGGTTCATGTGGGAGGGCCCAGCCCACTGTGGGCAGTGCCGCCCTTGGGCAGGTGATTCTGGAATATATAAACAAGATGACTGTAACAACAGTTAGCACAAAGAGACCATGAGTTTGAAAGAGCAAAGAGGGTGTGTATGAGAGGGCATGAAAGGACGAAAGGGGGGGGGGATGAGGTTAACTGTATTATAATCTCAAAAATAAGAGTAAAAAATAAGCCAGACTTTTATTACTGGTGTGTGTGTTTGTATGTGTATGCAAAATACATAAACATAGCCTATGGAGTCTGTTTTGTTGGCGTGTATATGGTCTAATGGCTGACCATTCTTTTTGGACAATTGATAAGGTGAGGTTAGTTCTCCTTCTCCCAGCAGTAATTAGTTTCCTGCAATTATTGTCTATATAAATATATACATAGCAATAATAATAAAAGAGAAAGAGGTTATCAACTTGAGTGGCCGTCAGTGGATGGGGTTGGAGGGAGAGCACCTAGGAGGGGGCTGGAAGGCGGGAAGGGAAGAGGGAAGCAATGTAATTCTATCTCAATTAAAACAAAGAAAGCAAAAGTATCCAAGCAACCCCGGGGGAGCCTATTAGTAAACTGAGTTTCTCTGTAGTCTCTTCTTTTTCTGCCTCCATGTTCCAGCCTTGAGGACCTGTCCTGACTTCCTCCGGTGACAAGCTGTGACCCAGAAAGGTAAGTTAAAATAGACTTTCCTACCCAAGTTGCTTTGGTTATGGTGTTTATTAGGATAACAGAATGTGAAGTAGGACAGGGAGAGCTGGAGAATTCTCTGGGGAAATCCCAGAGAGGAGGTAGCTTAAGATGGCTCGGTAGCACTTCCAACATGTGTTACCCAGTGGGCAGGGGCAGGGGCAGGGGCAGGGGCAGGGGCAGGACACAGGCTTCACATGCCCTGCCCCCGTGTCCAGCTGGTCCCCGTGTCTGCCTCTGGCCTGTGATATATGATCCTGACTCCAGGCCACTGCTGACTTATCAGAGCCAGACAGTAGCACTAATGAGATTCCCTCCAGAAAAAGTCTGCAATTTTGGTTGGAGGAGCTCAGGGAATTGGATGCCCTGGGGTTGAGTGAGAACAGATCAGGATCTGGGGCTCATCACTCACTCACCCACTTCTTGCAGCCCTAGTGAGTTCACAGAAAGCAATTTCTTGGAATCCAGGTTTAAGAAATGCTAGAGACGCTTGTAAGGGATGAGTACGGCCAAAGGGAAACACGAGTCTGAGCTTTGCATTGAATTCAGCTCTGGAGCAGAGCAGCGTGGGATGGAATTGATCTGCTTCCCATGCATATCTGTGACGTATCAATGGAGTAGTTCCACTGCTAGAGAACTGCTGAACCTCCTTTGTTGCCTTTTCCCAGCGTGCCTTGCAATCTGACGCCATGCCTCTAGCACCCCATCACTCATTTGGTAGCCTCGGGTTCCGTTAGTCTGTACCTTCTCGGTGGGGCGAGATTCTCTCCTGACCTTGCCGATATTTCCTCTGGCTCTAGAGTTTCATTCTCCTCCAGCGTGGCTGGGTCTGTATAAATAAATCATCAATCGCTTTTCGTGAACTAATAGGAGCCTACAGTGCAGTTCAGGGGAGGGTTTGGCTGCAGGAGTCTGACAATCAAGGGCAGCAGCTTAGTCAATCAGCTTTAATAACAGGCGGCAAGAGCGAGGAGCCAAGCATGGTACCAGGCTTCACTGCCGTGCACCGCGCCCCCGTGTCTGCTCTCGGTGCGCTATTACCCAGTTCGCGAGTTTTGGGCAAGGGGGCTGGAGGTTAAAATACACAGACAGAGAGACAGAGACACGGATCATCCCTGAATTCCCCAAGAATGCCCCCTTTATTGTGTTCAGGGGCAGATTATTTAGAGATAGCCACGCCCCAGCCAAACCCACCAGAAACCACTCTCCTGCCATCAGGAACTCCTGAAGGTCTCGTGCTCAGAGCAGCTGTAGGCACTCAGATCAGGGGATTACAAAAAAATTCAGGATCTGGGGTCTCACTGCTCCCAACACTTCACAGTACCAGGGCCAAGCTCCCCTCTTCTTGCTCTATGTCCATAGGAGAGAACTTCTTTCCCTTGGCCTTGAGACACCCCCAGGGTCCCCCAGAGAGGAGTCTGTCCTGTGGAGAAGTCAGGTGGTTTCCTGAATGTCACTTCTATTCCCTGGCACCTTATCTCCTTCATGGAAATGAGAGCATCCTGAAGGCATCCATGCTGGTCTTGTCACGCTCTGGGCACAGACAGTTAAGAGGATGGATACACACATGCAACTCAGAAAGTACGTTAAATGGGTAAGGGGTCAAGAGGTCTAGAGGAGGAACCCTGAACTGGAAGTCCCCAACCTGAGCTCTCGTTTATGGGGACATAAATTAATTCTTCCAAGCACCCCTCCCCAACATCCTCTCTTCCTCCTTTCTCTTCTGAAAAGGGCAGGTCTCACAGGGCGCACGCCTTTAATCCCAGCACTTGGGAGGCAGAGGCAGGCGGATCTCTGTGAGTTCGAGACCAGCCTGGTCTACAAGAGCTAGTTCCAGGACAGGCTCCAAAACCACAGAGAAACCCTGTCTCGAAAAACCAAAAAAAAAAAAAAAAAAAAAAAAAAAAGGAAATCAACTCAATGTAGAAGCCAGATTTTTGAACTTCTCATCCGCCACTCTGCTTGTTGGGGTCACCAGGGACTGGCCCGTTGTCTGGCATTTGGAAAGCACTATAGCAGATATGTGTGCATGAGGGTGAGTGTGAGACTGAGTGTGAGCATGTGTGTGCATTTACACAAGTCCATGTGTTTGTGCACGTGAGAGCGTATATGCAAGTCTGCACACAAGGGGGAGTATGTATTGGTGTGTGTTTCTGCATAGGTGATTGTGTGAACTTGTGTGCCTGCCTGGGCGCACATATTTATGAGTGTGTTATATATGAGTGTGCAAATGTCTGAACACATACGTGCATGAGTAGGTGAGTATATGTGGTCAAGCTTTCCGTCTGAGAGAATTGTGAAGAGCCGACACGAAACTCACTTAGGGCCCGAGAGAATGAGTTGTGTGCTGTGTGTGTGTCTGTGTTTTATTTTGCGGTGCAGAAGATTTGGGTGCCACATTGTGACAGTTCTGCAGGAAGCGACAGGAGGCATGGCCTGGCTTTGGGAAGCTCTCTCTGTGCTCGGCCTTCTCGGCAGGTTCTGAGGCCAGCAGCTAATTCACGTGGCTAACAGCTGTCTTTCCCCCAAATCTGCCAGATTTGGCCAGGCAGCTGAGGAGGCTGCCCTGGGGCGTGGACCTCTTAGAGGCTCTGTTGTTTGTCTGTGCGGTGGTTGGCACAGCACTTCTGCCTGAGTTGAGATGACCCAGTTCTGATAATTGAACAACTGTTGATCTAGGCTGTTTATCTCCTCGCCTGCTTCTCTCACACAGCCTGTTTGCCTCTGCCTTTTGTCTAGCGATGCAAGAGTGGCTGCCACGGGTGGGCGGAGTTCTTGTTTCTATGAGCATAACAAGATGGTCCCAGTCAGACCAAGGGGTGGACATTACCGTCCTGTTTCTTTTGTGGTGTGGAGCCTGGCCAGTTCCCCACTTGTCCTCCTTGGATCTGTAGTGCAGGGGAGGGGACCACTCCCCTAGAGTCATGATCATGCGCCCGGTCCTGCTTGTGCTGCTGTAACCTTTGCAGACTGTGGCCTGGCTGAGGGTGTCTCAGGAAAGGCCAACAGAAGAGCTGTCCAGGTTCCAGGGCGGGATGTGGTGGGAGACAACAGATGATAGCTGGACTGCCAGGGTCTTGACTGATGGTGGCATGGATCTGCATAAGCAGGCCTGGAAGAGGCGTTCTGCCCATTGGTTCCTGCCAATGCACTGGCTTTACTCTTACTTACACCATCCTCTGATGGACGTGTAGAGGCTTTGCTTCCCATCACTGTTAATTTTGTACCTAATACAAAGGGGGTTTGCCTTGGACTGTGCCTGAAATATTTTCTGTCATTTTTATGCATGAATGTGTGTGTGGGGAGCATGATTGCATGTGTTTCATCACACATGAGTAGGTGTGCATGCATGTAGGTGCATGTACACATGGAGACTTACTGATGGACACTACCCTTGTGTGTACGTGTGTGTTTGTGTGTGTGTGTGTTTGAGAACCATACACACAATTCCTTCACATTACTCCTTGGGGTAGGGTTTCTCAGAGGAGCCCAGAGCTTGCTCTAAAGAGCCTCCCGTCTCCACCTTCCTAGGCTAGAATTACAGGCCAGCCACCTCATGTCACCTGTTGTTTGACATATATGTGGGTTCTAGGAATCCAGACTTTGATCTTCATGCTTGCAGGGAAATGAAAGCCCTGTAACCACGGATGTCCCCAGGCCGTGTTACATCCCCCCATACCAAGGGCATACATGTACACACACACACACACACACACACCTAGTCATTAAAACAATATTGACTTTTGTACCTTTTGTGATGTGTAGGTGTAATTATGTGGGCATATGCATTTGAGTACAGCTGTCCTCAGGCCCGAGGGGCTGGACTCTGGAGCTGGACTTAGAGATCTCTGTAGACTACTACTATGCACATCCTGGGATCTGAGCTTGGGTTCTCTAAAGAGCAGCCAGCTCTCTTAACTGCTGAGCCATCACCTCTCCAGCTCCCGGTCCATCTCTTCTTAACAATGGAGAAGACTGAAACCACAGACAAGTGATTGAGCAAATCTGGTACCAAAGCCCGGGCATCTGGGGCTCTAGGCAACGGATGATATGAAGGTATCTACACATCTGTGCATACAAAATGGTGGTACTGTTTCTGAACGTAGGCCCCAATTAGTGGGGACAAAACATCCCTTTATCCCACGCCAATGTGCAGTGTAGCTTGATTTTTCATTTCCCTTAATATGTTTGTTAGTAACCCAGCGGCTTTTTGACAGGCTTTGGATGTGGAGGTAGTCTTTGCTCTGAAGCCTGTCCCCTTCTGTTACTTGATGGAGATACAGTGTGGGCTGGTGACTGTCTCCCTCCCTCCCTTCCATGACTGGAGAAGAGGGGTAGAGACAGAGGAGCAAGATCAGCATTGATGATCAGTTGGCAGATAGAATGTAGATTTGTTCTCTACCAGGGTAAATGTTAGAGAACAGCGTGACCCAGCAAGAGCCTGAGCATCTCACAGAGGAGCCGTGTAAAGGACCTATGACATTGGACATGGAAGTCACAGAACCTAGCGCAGAGCCCAGTTCCATCCTCAAGAGTGCTTTTCTGTATTCCTGTTGCAACCCAAGTGACCCTGGAGAGCAAGAGTCCCTGAAAAGAGCAGAACCATCCTTGACCCCTCTGCAAGGCTGGTTTGTCTATTGGCACACGTGCGACTGTGGATAGGTTGGGATGTTGCGGGTCTGATCTTCCACCCTGTGTCAATCTGACTAATAATAATCGCTGACTGAATGGCTACAAAGAGAGAGAAAACCACAGAAGAAAATAAGAATAACTCACAATATTATCCCCATTAATATTTTTTCATCTATGGTTTTATCATCCGTGCTACTTAATGTGTTCGTAGCTGCACATTCTTTTGAATTTCATAACAATTCCCCACGACATTATCTCTGCAGTAATAATTACCAGCAGCTGCATGGCGAGCTAGAACCGATGCTTTAATATTGGCCGAGTAAGAGATTTCAAACCCTGCTAAGATTTGTGATTATTTCCTTATGAGATTTTGCTAGAAATGGATACAAGACTTCAAAGTGATTTCATTATTTGTGCCCGCAACAGCAGAATGTCACCTCCCTCCTCCTTCTCCTTCCTGTCTCCCTCCCTTTATTTCTTCTTTTCCCTCTTCAGTATCTCAGTCTTAAGTAGTAAAATATGAAGGTGAAACACAAGCTGGTTATTATTATTATTATTATTAATCATTATTATTAGTCAGATTGACACAGGCTAGAGTTATTGGAAAACAAGTCTCCATAAGAATGCCTGTAGGCAAGTCTGGGGGAACACTGTCTTAAAAAATGATTGACGGGAGGGCCCAGCTCACTGTAGGTGGTGTCACTGGGCAGGTGGCCCTAGATCTGAGAAGAAAGCAGAAAGAGCCAGACACAGGGGCATGCCAGTGAGCAGCCCTCCTCCACTGTCTCTGCTTCAGTTCCTACCTCCAGGTTCTTCCTGTGTGGGTTTCTGTCCTGACTTTCCTTCAGCTGGATTATATACTATTATATCTGTAACAAACCTTTTCCTTCCCAAGTTGCTTCTGGTCATGGTGTATTGAACTAATACATGAAATATCCTAGCCTTTCCCCTTCCTTTCCTACAAGGAGGAGACTCATTTTTAAATCATTGTCGTGGTTTCATTTCTGCGGCCGTGAGAAAGGCCCTGGCAGAAAGCAACACCGACGAGGAAAGGGTTTACTTTGTTTGCAGTTCAAGGTCACATTCCAACATTTGGGGGATGTCAAGGCAGGAAATCAAGTAGCTTGTTTTTTATCAAATCTGTAGTCAATGGCAAAGAGAGACTAAACACCGCTTGCCTTGTTAGCTGCCAGTTTCCTCTGCTCTTTTACTCTCCAGGACTCCCTGAGTAGGGAATGGTGCCAACCACAGTGGCTGGGTCTTGCAGACCCACTCAATGAAGGCAGGCACTTGCAGACAGAACCATGGGCCATCCTGATCCAGGCACTTCCTTCTTCAGGCTCCCCTCCCTGGTTGTTCCAGTCTGTGACGAGTTGATGCTTAAAACCATCAGCCATCCCTATAAATCCCAGCTGCAACAAGCCATACGAGAAAACCTGTCTGATTGCTCCTCAGACCGCTGGGATTGTGATGGAAGGAGTTCACTGAATAATGGGATGCCTAAACTCATGGTTTTAGCATCTTTCACCCAAATTCGCCTGTTCCCTGGTCATTGCTGCACATCCTTGGTGTGGTGACGGGATCTCAGCAAACCTAGTCTGTAATCACTGCCCACTTGGGTTCAATCACTCTTCTCCATTCCTTTCCCATGGGCTTGTGGCTCTCCAGGTGCATCTTGGGAGGACTAGGAAGGTCTTCCCCGAGTAGGTTACGAGATAAGAACCTGGAAGCGCTCAGTTACGGGCAGAGTATTGTCTTTAAGGCAGACTCACCCACATATCAGGAGTCTGCTGTCTTCTTTCAGTTCTGATGGAGACTGGGCTACAGTTGGCAGGCTCCCCGACTCAGTGACGGCTAGTTGGCAGACATCGTATGTAATGATGCATGGAGTGAACCAGCACACACGTTCTTTGATCAAAGCATGGGGTATCCTGCAAACTTAATTCTCGCTGCTGCTGGAACCACAGTGATTTGGTACTTAAATTAGCTTCAGTGTCTGGGCGGGGCACTTGATATTTATCTATGACAAACACAAACAGGAAATGAGGTCTTATGACTTATTAAAATTGTGCTGATCTTTGTATTCCCCGAACAATAAATGGGTAGATGAGCACAGGGTTCTTACAGAGTCTGAGGTAGAGGCCCCCACGTGTGCAGTCATTTCTGTGGACCACCCTGAGAAGCTAGAGAAGATATTAGGAAATGTCCTTGCCACACAGGCTGCATCTTTGCAAAGCCTCATATGGCACCGAGACCACTGGGCACAGCTAGAGGTGGAACTATGGCCCAAGCCTAAGACATTAGTAATAACAGTGAGTGGTTTCATTAATTGATTCATTAATTCATCGGTGCTTCAATTATCAACTATTTTTGTGTGTTTGCTCCGGCAACTTCCATGGCTCGTTAATGCCCGTCTTCTTAGTGAGGGATGATGCTGTGGATGTACCAACTTCGTCTAAATGGCAGTGATTTTTTTAAATCTCTTCTAGGCGTTTGGCCTCATTAATATTTTAGAGTCATTGACAGTTCTCTTTAAGGTCCAAACCATTCTTTATGCGAAAACTGATCACAGTTTTAACACAAAGGGACAAAGTGACCATCAACTTAATTGATTCACTTTAAATTAGGCAAAATAAATTAAGTTGGATTGAAGTTTTAGAAGACAGTAATAAAATATGTTTGCTTTTTGCCTAAATAGGATGCCAGTTGGGACCCTAGCAGTCAGAGAACAAACTGTTATTACAAGAACACCTTTGGGGATGGGATGGTATGATCTAGAAGCACACATGTTCACTTCTATTCTGCCTCATTCTGAGAATAAATCTTCCTCTACCCAGAAGCCTCTTCCAGCTGATACAGAAGAGGGTCACGTGTTCTGGACAGTAGAGCACCAAGTCAGGGAGAGGAGGGACTTTCCATCCCATAATTCATTTGAGGGAGAAGCCACTTTACATCCTGCCTGGACAGAGTAGAGGGATTTCCCCAGGCTCCACACTCACTTTGAGCAAACACAAACTCTAGGCCTGAGAAGGTTGCTGTGGTGGCCGCAGAGCTTTTCCTGCTTCTGACTTAGTTCATTCAGCCTGTGGCACCTCTGCTATCACTCATTTCCTGTCCCTCTTTCTCTTCTAGCTTGGCAGTTGCATTTTATTCTTTACTGGCCCTCAGTGAACACATGGTAGAGCATAGTAGGGTTTTCTGTGACAACTCTGTTTTAAATAGTTCCCAGTATCAGTGGGCTACAATGGAGGAATATACCAAAGATAGAGCCGAGAAGCTAGGAGAGAAAGCAGGCCAGGGATGCTGGGTGGTCCCCTCCTCACCTCAGTCGCTCCCCTCTGGCTCTGGGATCAGCACCAGGCTTGATTTCTCACTGTCCAGACGTAACTTAGACAGGTGATTCTTGAGTCACAATGGTGAAAAGCAAGAGAAATTGTCAGGTGATGTCACGGGGAAGGGAGCAGAATTCTACACAAACATGGGACAGAGCGACACTTTTGAGTGTGGAGGTCTAAGCAATTCATGAAGGAGAAGAGCCAGAAGTTGTCGGGGTGTGGGTTTGTGTATTTGTATGCACATCTTTGTGTAGCTTAGAGGACATTGAGGAGGTTGTCTCGTGTGAGAGGTGGCAGGAATAAGCTGTGAGGAGGCTCAGAAGAAAGTTTCCTGGTTGGAGTGGGAGACGTGGGATTTCCCTCTGTATGCTGTGATTACCATTGATAAATAAAGGAACTGCTTTGGGCCTATAACAGCTATAGGGGAACAGAGCTGGGCAGGGAAAACAAAACGGAATGCTGGGAGAAAGAAGGGTGGAGTCAGAGTGAAGCCATGGAGCCCCACTGGAGACAGACATGCCCAGAACTTTACAGGGTAAGCCACAGCCACATGGCAATACACAGATTAATAGAAATGGGTTCAATCAATATGTAAGAGTTAGCCAGTAAGAAACTAAAGCTAATGGACCAAGCAGTGATTTAATTAATACAGTTTCTGTGTGATTATTTCAGTTCTGGGCAGCGGGGACAAACAAGCAGCCCTTCCCTCTGCTGCTACAAGTGAAGATGTTGGATGTGGGGTAGGGAAAACTGAGGAACTTTGTGGATAATAAAGTAGGGGAGGGAAGGCATATTAGCACCTGAGAGGAAGGGGCAACAATGTGCAAAGAGTGACAGATTATGAACTAGGGCATGTTGGCAGGAAAATGGGGCAGTGTCCTGGAGATCAGGAATCATGACTGACTTGGGACCCTAACTCATACGTCTCTGCTTCTACTCATCAGTGCTCAGCAGGTCTAGGGCTGTCTAGAAACTACCGGGAGAAGGGTGAGTGTCAGAGCAGCCATGATAAATAGGCTCTGGTCCAGACAGCCAAGGATCTTGACTCCAACACAGTTCATTCAGGGTCACAGGCAGTAGGCAGGAGCTGCTGCGGAAGGTCAGCTTTCATCGAGCCAGCCCGAGTGAGTGACTCAGCCCCTCAGCGTGGAGCACCGTTCGTAATCCATCTCTCCTCATCGTTTAGCGTCTCCTGACTCATTCTTCTTCATTTCTCGCTCCACGACTTTGGGGACCTGACAGAAAATTAAAAATCTCTCAAATCAAGAACTCTAAGACAGCACAAGTGTGGTGCCCACAAACATCCTCGTCCCCTGCCTTCCTGCTCCTTCTCCATTTGCATCCACTTCCTTTCCATCTTCACTGTTTCTGCCAAGCTGCTACCATGGCTCAAAATCTGCTTCCAAGTCATTTCCTTGTGCTTTCTCCAGGCCTCTGTTGTGATGCTTAGCACTGACTTGCCTTTTATTGACTGAAATATACAGTACATGGGCTGTTGAGTGAGAGCTAGGAAGGAGAGTGAGCTGTGGAGGGCCAGGTATTCAGGAGACGCCTCCAACCCATTTTGTGGTCATGACTGTGCCATTGTGCGGTAGTCACACCCTTGCTCATGTCCATCATGGGACAGAGTAAGGATGTGGACTGCAGGGGTCAGATTTGTTTCCAAGCCTGGAAAAGATACATAGCTTCACATCTACTTTGAAGATTTGAGTGAAGCAACAGCCTTAACCTGAGTGACTCCATTTGGAGTTTAAGTGCGAAGAAAGAATGATACCTGCATCCCATCTTCATGAGTCAACAGCAGCCATCTGCCGGCAGAGGAGCGGGCATGGGCTGATAATCCATTTATACCACTAAATAGCAACACCTGAAAATACATCAGATCCCATCGGGAACACCAGACAAATGGGTTTATCAGTCGCACCAGATGTGGCTAAAGAAGGACCTCTTCAACGAGAGGGTGGCAGACATGCTGCCTAGTCTGAGGCTTAGCCAGGAAGATGAGCGTAGGCGACTCTTGCCTCTGCCCCCAGACTGCAGCTCAAATGCAGTTTTTCCTGCAGGTGACACCCAAGCCTGTCCCATGGCCCTGTACCGCCCGCAGATCTGATTCCCAAGCCTTCTTACCTTGCCCCCAGCAGGCCTTTCTCTCTGTCCGCGTCAGGTTGGACTCTAAACTCTGCGCCTTTTTAACCATTCCTCAGCCACTCGTAATTGTGTGACCCAAGAGTTAGACTGGAGAAAACGAAATTGTGATCGCCAACGGCAAGCTACTAGCAGAATCAGAGTGAGTTGGCAGCGGAACTGATAGAACTTCTGAATTCGTTGTTCAACAAATTCTACTGTGGATTCATGGCCATATCTGTTTGTTTTTAAACATAATTCTGTTACTGTGTGTGAGTGTGCATATGTCTATGGTATGTGTGGGTGTGTGCGTGCCACAGTCCGTGAAGGCAGACGGCAACTTTGTGGAGTCAGTTCTGTCCTCCTACCTCTGTGACTCTGGGGGATTGAAATCAAGTCAGTGGGCTTTTGTGGTCATCTTGTTGGCCCTGGTATTTATGTCTTTGACACAAGATTACCGCAAGGTTCAACAGTAGAGGGTGTCTGCAGCAGACACTAGAGTAGAGTGTCTAGATTACCACTGGGGCCTTTCTTAGGGACTCCCTGGATACTCACCCTCCTGGCTGGGCTTTTATCATCAGCTCCAGGGAAGCTGATGTTGGGAGCTGAGTGCAGTCAGAACAGGCCCTGTGGATGGATTTAATACAAGTGGAGGGTATGTTGCTGGGCTATTCCCTAGTGAGGGCCTACCTTTGAGGAGATGAGCACACTCCATCCACTGTGTTACTGCCAGGCCTTCTGCCATAGTGAAGAGACTGAAAAAAAAAAACTTGAGATGACTGGGGGGCATCTCCTGTCTTCCTCCCTTGAGAGATGAACAGGGTGCACCTCCTGTCTTCCTCCCTTGAGGGATGAATGGGGGGGGCATCTTCTGTCTTCCTCCCTTAAGAGATGAACAGGGTGCACCTCCTGTCTTCCTCCCTTGAGGGATGAACGGGGGGGGGCATCTCCTGTCTTCCTCCCTTAAGAGATGAACAGGGTGCATCTCCTGTCTTCCTCCCTTGAGGGATGAACGGGGGGGGCATCTCCTGTCTTCCTCCCTTGAGAGATGAATGGGGGGGCATCTCCTGTCTTCCTCCCTTGAGGGATGAACAGGGTGCACCTCCTGTCTTCCTCCCTTGAGAGATGAACAGGGTGCATCTCCTGCCTTCCTGACTTCAGTCCCTTCACACATCAGAAACGATGCAGCATCAGGCTGAGCAAAGCTGCAGAGATACTTTGGGACAGCTATAAAGTGGATGCTCTGATCTTTTATGACCAGGGCATGAAAGAAGAAACAAATGGAAACAAAAATCTTAGCATGTCCTTAGCATGTTGAAACACACGCAAGCATGGTGGCTCTCACCTGTAGTCCCAACAATTGAGAGACCAGTTGTTCCAGGCTACTTGACTCCAGGACAGCCGCATGTGAGAGGCTGTGACACCCTGCTCACTCACTCCACAAAGGGCCTGGGAGATGACTCCACAGGTCTAGCCCTTGCTGTGCACGGGGATCTGAGTGTGGTCTGTGGAAAAGCTGACATGTGGCCAGTGCCTGCCATCCCAGTGCTCAGTATGTAGACAGGGATAATTGGATAGTAGTCAGTCAGGTTAGCCAACCAGTGAGCGAGCTCTAGATTCAGTGAGAAGTGCCTTGTCACCAATAAGGTGGAGCAGGCCATTTACCACACCACTGGGGGGACAGAGGCAGTTGGATCTCTTCGAAGGTCAGTCTGGTCTGCACAGTGAGCCCACACCAACCAGGGTTACATAACGAGACCCCATCTCAGGAAACAACCAACCAACCAAAAAAACAGACCAAATTCCCCTCAAAACAACAAAGGACAGGCAGAGAGAAAGGTTGATGAAGATATGAAATGCTGTCTTTCACCTTCCACATTCACATGTATGCACATAGCCACCTATGTGCTTGGTTGGAAAAATGATATTTATGCACAACATATAATCAATATTCTCAAAATAATTGCTTATTTGGTGTGCTACACAGATACAAATGCAGTCCGTACATTGCCCATTGTAGTTTTGTAACCTGATAAAAATACCACACTATGATATGATAAAGGTTTCTCTGGGAGGTAAAAGCTGTAGTGTCTTTGAAGAATCCTAAGTAAGAACGTTCTAGAACCTTCATGAAACCAGTCTGCTGCAGTCACAATGGATGCAGAACTTGGATGTGGCCCCGAGGAGTGGTCCGGAACATGTTAAGGTCAGCATTGCTGGTCCCCACTGCATGACTGCGTGACTTGAGAGGTAACACGACCTCTCTCTACACCTCACTGTGTGTGTGAAGTGTCGGTGTTGTCTGTCAGGACTGGGGTGAAGAGCCGTGAGTTAATGTGAAGGGTGCGTGCGTTGTGTTTGCCCCAGTCGGCTCCCTCAGTTGCCAGCTGTAGATGCTGTATTTTACCTGTCAGGGTCTCCTGCCTACGCTCTCAGGGTAGACTGTGCAGAGTACCTGTTTCCTTAAAGCTCACCTCTGCTTTACATCCTGGCTGTACATAGGGCTGTGCGGTTGCATTTGAATTATGGAAGGGTGTACATTGTCTGACTTCATAGACAGGAATCAGGAATGTCATGGGGTAACACAGTTTAGAGAGCTTTTATATATTCTTATTGGGGGAAAAGTGTTCTGGGTCTATAAGAAGCTACTACAGTTGGGAAAACGTTAGGAAATAAGACATGAAGTATTGGCATGGCCACTGCTGGAATATGACCACCCACCCATACACGGAGGTGGTGAGCCTTGGACACGCACAGCCCCTTTGTGTACTGTGCATCTTTCTGGCCTGAAGGTTGACGTTGGCTTGAAGGTTAGAAGAAAGTATCTCTTTAACCGGCAATAAAATTTAAAGCAATTTAATAGGATCAATTCTTGCCATTGCTGTTTCTTTTTTTTTTCTTTAAATATTATGCACAGCTGGGTTTGTAGCCATCTGTTTGGGGCCAGTTTGTCTGCAGAAGAGCTAATTAAAGAAGGAAAGATTTGTCATCTTAAGGAATGCTGACAGCTCTCATGGCCCTCGGGGGAGCAGAGTCTTGTTAGAAAAATAGTCTCTTTTTTTTGTTGTTTGTGTTGCTGTTTATTTGATGTCTAATTTATACTCGTTCTGATGTGCAATCAGCACGAATGCCTGTTTTCACATAGAGTGTGTATCTTCCTCGAACTGGGGGCAACTCATTTCTAAGGGTTAGATTTTCAATTATTACAAACATTTTCTTATTGCTGCGGCGGATTTTCTTTCTTAGCATATTTTAATAATTAATTTTTGTGTGTGCATTTTAATGTGTGCCAAAGGATATGTGTGCACATGTGTGTGTAGGTTGAAAGACAGTTTTCTGAAGTGGGTTGTCTCCTTTGCGTATGTGGGATATGCAGATTGAACTCAGAGTGTCAGGCTCTAAACAGTGAGCCATCTTGCTGCCTCTATTGTGACCGACTTTATCTTTTGATTGGTGGTTATATGCATTCACCTAATATAAAATTTGCCATGAAGCCATGTTTGAAATATCCATGCCACTGGCATTGAAAACGTTCATGGTTTTGTACCACATCTTTTTGCAACCCGTTTTCATCACTTAAGTACCAAGGATGGTTTCTGTCAGGAAGGTATCAGTCAACCCTGTGCCAGGAGCCTCTGGGTGTGGCTTCCCGGCAGTGGCAAAGCCACTTTTGTTCCTTGGGGACTGACAGGACAGGAAGGCAGACTGTCCTTTGGATTTCCATCCCGTTTGCAAAGGGTTTGGGATGGGCGTCCGAGGTGGACGAAGTCTTCGACAATGTAAATGCTGTATTTTCACAGAACATAGTGCGCTCCTCTGCTAACTGCTTGGGTGGGGGAACCAAGTCAGATTTCTAATGTATACAACAGTTTTCCATTTCATGGGCTCCCTGGTTTTCCATCCATCAAAAATCTAAGAAAACATGGTAGTAAGAAACATGGGCATATGAGCTTTGACCCAATTTTATCTCCAGTTTCTGGAGTCCTCCAAACGGGGAGCTCTTGTCAGCAATTCATGCGTTTTATTAGTGATGAGGCTGAAAAGCAGCCTTGGTCTTTAAGGTCAATTGTTTCTTTTTGATACAAATGTAGTTGAATTATAATCTCATTGGTTCCTGGTGAGGCTTCTATCCAAATCTGTGGGAGACCACCTGCTTTTAATTTTCATCAGTAAAAAGCCTATCAGATGATCACACCTTCTCTTTCAGCCTAGAGAGTTTGAAACAAACCCTGAATTCTTTAAAATCTCAGTCACTTAAAAATTAGTTAGCCTTGCTTGTCCTGGTAAATCCACTTATCAAGATGCCAATTACTATTTGGGCATAACTTATATCCTACTGTATTAAATTCATTTGATACGTGTAAGAGTGGAGCCTCTATCTTACCTGTATCTTCCCAGAAATAGTGGCCTACTTAGTGATATATTAGCGGTGTATTAATATTTATTAAGTGCTATGTGCATAACACAACATGACTTTTTTTATTAGAATACATTTTGTAATAGAAAAGCAAAGAGACATAATTAATTTTTTTGCTCTTGGAGAACTTTCCTGGGGCATATTCATCAGTACTGAGTGATGCCTGTGCCACAACCTTGGGAAGGAATGAATCAAGGTTTGCCTACGTCTGCAGGAAATGATGCTGGTGAGCGATTGTCGAATGCTGAGTGTGCCCCATTGTGAAGCTTCACATGGCTTTAGAGAGACACTGTAGGGAGAAGGAGGGCATGTGAAGTTGTTGTTGGGCTGGCTCCTGTTGTGGTGTCTGCCTTGTTCACGCCTTTCTCAGTGATGTGGGGTTGTTGTTGGGCTGGCTCCTGTTGTGGTGTCTGCCTTGTTCACGCCTTTCTCAGTGATGTGGGGTTGTTGTTGGGTTGGCTCCTGCTGTGGTGGTCTGCCTTGTTCACGCCTTTCCCAGTTACCCCAGTCAGCGGGAACTAAGGCAAGTGCGGTACATAAGGCATCTGGAGGGATGGAAGGAGGGAGGAGGATGAGAGAGAATATTCATATGCTTTTATTAAAGTTTCATTGTTGCAATTTTTCTATTTTATTCTTGTTCTGTGTCTGGTACTGGGCCTAATTTAGAAGTTTTTTTTTTTGTCATAGATATAAGTGCAGAAAGAAAACATATATGAGGGTTGGTAGTTTTTATTCTTGTAATGGATTAATGCCCTCAAATATGACCCAAATAGAAATATTTGTTGGGGGTTTTTGTTATAGTGGCAAGATTAATAACTAACACAAAGTGTGTGTGTGTGTGTGTGTGTGTGTGTGTGAGAGAGAGAGAGAGAGAGAGAGAGAGAGAGAGAGAGAGAGAGAGAGAGAGAGAGGGGTGGAAACTTCCTTTCTTCATCACCAGGAATGATAAACATGAAGTATGGGCTTAGGAAAGCACATTTGGGTTCAGCAGCTTAGAAATAATTCTGAAAACTTGGGAAGAAAGAAAAGGAACAAAGAGGAGAGTTCTAGAGACCTAGCAGACCTGCGGTGGGATGAAAGAAAGGTCAGGACAGGCTGGCTCTGCCACTGTAATGGTCCCCAGGGTGATGTCACCCTTTGTCCTCCTCAGCTTAAGCATATCCCTCTCAGTCTGTCACTTTGCTGGGCCGGGCAGGCTCCTTCTTTGGCGATTCTTACTCCTGAGGTTTGACCAGCACTGGGCTCAGATGTGGAGTGAAGCCAGGTTGTCCTTTGCTTCTGGCTCGAGTGGAGCAGATACCACAGACTATAGCAGGCCTTTTCTTCAGAAGCAGCTATATCATCAGCTGAAAATATCAAGCAAGAATAAACATCACAGCCCAGCAGTCAAGTCCTGTTCACTACGGTGTCTGTCCCCGCTGTGGTCCCCTGGGCTCTGCAGTTCTCTGCTGCTGTCCAGCAGGACAGAGAACACGGAACCCCACATTTCTGATTCAGGAAGAAATTATAATTTATAATAGGAAGTAGTGTCTCTTCTGCATGCAACCACTTTAACAACACCAGATATGAAACATTGTTATCAGACATAGTTCATCACTAGGAACTGAAAATTAAGTCAATGAGATGTTTTTATCTTTGGGGGTGAGCATTGGTGCTTTTTTAAACTCATGGTTTAGCGGGTTTTGTTCTATTTTATTTTATTTTATTTTTGAGACAGGATCTTTTTACATAGTCCTGTCTGTCCTGGAACTCACTATGTAGACCAGGCTGGCATTGAACTCACAGAGATCCACATGCCTCTGCCTCTGCCTCCCAAACACTGGGATTAAAGGCATGTACCACTATTTCCAGCTGTGTTATTTTTTATCATGATATATATATATATGTATATATGTAAAGCTGGTTGTATTTTTAGAAGTCATTTGATTCTAAAATACATGTATCCACAGCAATAATACATAATGCATTTTATCTAATTAGTATGTTTTATCTCTTAGAAGAAATATTAGGTTTATATTTTTCATCTATTGAAATATCCTTCATACCTAAAATATCACTTATTAATTGCAGTCAACTTCTCTGTTTTAAAGGTTAATTTGTTTTTATTATAAAATACTACAATAAAAATATTTCCATCTAGGTAAATTGTGGCATTTGAAGCCGATCTATAACAGATCTGATTCTATTTCATTTTTAATATGAAAGATGACCTCTGGAATTCTAAAAATATCCTTGTAAGCCATGAGCAGAAGGGAAAACAGCAGTGTTCCCCACCGCAGCATCAGGGCCGTGGGCTCTGCCCAGCCCTGCCAGGTACTCTGTGACCTTTGTGCAATGTTTTGTTTCCTTTTAAAACTATTCTCAATCTGCTAACCCATTAACCCAGTCTGTGGTGAGTATACTCTGGTTGTAGGGCCAGCAGCTGGGGTCTGATTGTAAGCCAGGTCTAGGAAAACCGACCTTGGCTCTCCTAGGAGCTCTTTTCCACATCTGCTCAGTTAGGGATGGGAGTTTCTGGACCGTCTCCCACCCCATGCTGGATGCCGACTGGCTTGATCTTGGGCAGGCAAAAGGGAGCTCCTGAGTGTAGTGGTCTTCCTGTCCGGAAGAGTGTGTTTCACCTGTTTCGCTCTGCCCACCCCCTCACCTCTGGCTCTTACTCTTCCCAGCCCCTCTTGGGCACGAGCCTTGGGGAGGGCTGTGGTGTAGATGTCCAGTTGGTGCTGAGCCCCTCACCGTACTTCACTCTGATCAGTTCTGAGTTCCTGCACTCTCTGATACTCACAGAGGAGGCCCGAGAGCTGCACTAGGGAGATAGAGACTTAGAAGGCAGTTTGATACTGTATCCATTTAGCAGAATTGTAGTAACAGCTTCACCCCAAGGCCTGTGCTTTCTCCACCCACCAGTTCTTGGCTACTTACACTCCCTTAAAAAAATAAAGCAGAGGTCATGTCTCTGCAAGCGACACCTGGGAGGGGTACCCCAGGGGATGGCCATCTCCAAGGCTAAGAGTCCTGCCCCATGTCAGAGGCCGACACCACAGATGCAGGCGAGGATGCTGGGCTCTGGATGGAGTGGTGAGTTGAGAGTGGGACTCAGAGGTGGGAAAGAGTGGAACTTGAATGCACTGCCTAGGACTCTGAGGTCTGTCAGTGAGTGATGAGTGACCCTGGACTTCTCTGAGCACAAGAGGGACGGGGAACTGTCCTAGCCACAACACTAGGCTAGTGTGATTGCCCACTGCCATTCACCTCAGGTGGCATTGCCTAGATACAAAGAAGGCATTGCCTTCTCTCGGAAGGCTTTTCTCATTGCTCAGATATTCAGCTCCCTCCAGGTTTTACAGCATTCTGCTTTTCTTCTACCCACAGAGAGCTGGAGTTGCCCATGCAATCCTTGAAGACACCAGAATGGGGAGATACACATTGATTCCATTTGCATTCTCGGCTTCTCAGATTGTGCCTCCCATTGTCTCTGAGATGGAATTCTTTGCCCAGGCAATCACAACACAGTGTCTCTGTTAACACAGAAGACTCTTAAAATTGGCAAGGGGCCTCTTCCGGTTGCCACAGAAGAACAAACCTTTTTCACTATAGGAGCCAAATTGAAGTGTGTGGGTTCCACGACTTGGGATGTTTGAGCTTGCTTTCCGGCAGCCATGTGCGTGCATGCATGTGTGCATGCGTGTGTGTGTGTGTGTGTGTGTGTGTGTGTGTGTGTGTGTGTGTGTGTGTACTGGGCAGTGAAAACTTCGGTTGAGAAACTCTTTCCCTAAGCCTGATCACTTTTTCTATGTGGGCAGAGCTAATTAGTTAACTAGTATTAAAAGCCTTTAAGAATGCACATAGTATGGAATGAACAGGTGTGGAGAGCAACCTTTCCCCGAACAGTGTGTCTCCCGAATCATTTGTTAGAGAAAAGTTCTCAATGACAGGACCGGCGGTAAACATGAAGTCAGCGCCTCACATCTGAGAGTGATGGTTTCATTGGCTTCCATTCTTCAAACATAGCCATTGTAACTCGATAGGACTCAGTGGTTTTAATTTGAAACTCACAAGACGGCCTCTACATGAAGAAAGCACATCACACCTCCCTTCCTCTCATCGTTTACCTTGTTTCCGGGTGAGAGTGGTCAGGGACATCACAAGCTTGAAGGAACCCGTGCCAGCCGTACTTGGAATGTGCTTATGTACAGCGCTGATGTGTCTCGTCCTATAACCTGGCTTTATGACTACCTGATGTCCTTGTGTAGCCCAGAAAACCCGATAGAGACATGGCAGTGCCCTTGGTGGCTCTCTGAGGGTGATGGGGGCAAGTCACCCCCTCATCCAGCCACACAGTGACCTAGTGCCAACTGTCCAAGTAGCCACGTGTTCAAGTCTTTGGAACTCAGCTTCCAGCAGTTGTCCCCCCCAAATGAGGCAGGGAGGGGCAGCAGGAGCTCAGGGAGGCAGCAGTGTTTTTTTTTTTTAATTTTTAATTTTTATCTACAGCGGGATTTGCAGAGGTTGCCCTTGATCTCCATGGAGTTGCATTTTTTTTTCATGTGATGTCTAAGACACATCCTGACAAGTCCACACAAGGGAGTTGTAGTGTCTTGCGGGAGAGACCACAGATGATATCGTCACAGTTCCATCCAGTCCAGTCCCAGAGGACACTGTCTGCCCACCGATGCATTGGCAGTACTGTGAAATCAAAACCGGAGGCTCCAGAGAGTGGGTGGCACAGTGAGGAGGTCTTGTTCAAGGAGCACTCAGTGCTGTCTGTAGTGACAGCTGCTACTGTCTGGGTGACAGGCAGGCCCCCAACAGGGTGGGATATTGAATCTGCTCAGCAGGGGTTGGCCTCCCCTCAATCCTTGTCTTCTCTCATCATCTCCCACTCCCCACACTGCATGGATCATCTGGGGGATGGAGTCTCAGACTCCAGGGTACCTGAGACTAGCCAGCTGCACAGCTGAGAAGGGCATAAGCGAATCACAAATTTCTTTCCGTTTCGATATAAAGATGGTGATGGCAGCAGCAGTGACCTCACACGGTGAGCGGTACTGTGCTCCGTGGGGACCAGACAGCACAGACCCCAGCGGCCTTCTTATGGGACTTTGTCACGTGTCTGGTCTTATATGCAGTTATAATTTCTTCTCTTAAATGCAGTTCCCTAAGAGAGGAGCCCCGCCAGTGAGTGGATGTTTTTATGAAGGAAGGAGGGAAGGAGGGAAGGAGGGAAGGAGGGAAAGAGAGA
>NW_026067929.1:2505049-2588827 GCF_014885135.2 Alexandromys fortis
GGGAGGGAGGGAGGGAAGGAGGGAGGGAGGGAAGGAGGGAGGGAGGGAAGGAGGGAAGGAGGGAGGGAAGGAGGGAGGGAAGGAGGGAGGGAGACTCTTGAGAGGAGAGTTTTCCCTTCTCTCCAGTTAATTTCTAATTTCTGCATCCATGTTGCCTTTTCCTCTAGGAGGAAGCGCTTTATCTTTGCCCACTGACACTTTGACATCTGCCTCTTCCACTCCCGCGAGTCACTTGATCCATGCTCTCTCTGGTGTGAAGTAACAACGCACACCTCACGTTCTTAAGTGCAGCATGGAGCTCACCACCAGCTCACATACACGCTACAAAGCCCCCGCTTTGTGTTGGGGCAGTGTGAGCTCTGCCACGCGGGGAAGGCGGGAGTCCTCTCTGTAAGGAACATTGCGGAAGGCACGAGGGAGGAGGTGAGAGCTGGAAACACCGCTCACCATAAAGCACACTGTGAACGAGGCCAAGAGGACAGATAGACAATGGGGACAGGTGGATCCTACAGCAGTGGTTCTCAACCTTCCTAAGGCTGCGGCCCTTTAACACAGTTCCTCATGTTGTGGTGACCCCCAACCATAAAATCACTTGGTTGTTACGTCATAACTGTAATTTTGCTTCTGTTATGAGTTGCGATGTAGATATCTGCTGTGCAGGATCTCTGCTATGTGACTCCCCGGTTGAGATTCACTGTGTGAGTTATGTGGGGTGCAGCCCACAAGGACCTCTTTAGGGAAAGCAGTGACAACAAGTCAAGCTGGCAAGTGGTCTGTTGTTTCAGGTCAAGATCTGCCCCTAGAGAGTCAGGAGGGACCAGGGTCAAGGTGGCTGTGCAGATGCCATGTGTCTGCTTTGACCAGGACAACATTCTCACTTGTCCTAGTGCCTCTATTCTATTATTGCTAATGCTTTCATCTCTCTGAAAAACAGATTCTGCTTCAAACAGGCAGTGAGTTACAAGAATAAGCTGACATTACTTCATCGCTACCATAACGTAGCGATTTTCTTCTACCCTAAAAGAATTATTTCCATAATAACCCGTGCTTAGTGATGACATGTAATTTTCTTGCCATTTCATGCTAATAGGACCAAGCAGGAATTTTTATGATATGATTTGAAATTTCTAAAAGACCCAAATCCCCAAATCTCTCCTGTAGAAATACTTGACGTAAGTCTCATTCTCAGACTCCTGGAGGAAGGATCACCATTTCAGACTGAGGCAGAGAATTTAGCTCTTGGGAGTAGGCCTGAGGCAGTGATCTCTACAGGAGCAGGTCCAATGGAGCAACCACTGAGGGAGATCAAGCAGATACAAATCAGAAAAGAAGTCAGACTCTCACTATTTGCTGATGATATGATAGTTTACATAAGTAACCCTGAAAATTCTACCAAGGAACTTTTACAACTCATAAACACTTTTAGTAATCTAGCAGGATACAAGATTAACTAAAAAAAAAAAAAAAACAAAAAATCAGTAGCCATCCTTTATACAGATGATAAATGGGCTGAGAAAGAAATCAAAGAAACATCACCCTCCACAGTAGCCACAAATAACATAAAATACCTTGGAGTGACTCTAACCAAACAAGTGGAAGACTTGTATAACAAGAACTTTAAATCTTTGAAGAATGAAATTGAAGAGGACACCAGAAAATGGAAAGATCTCCCGTGTTCTTGGGTAGGTAGAATTAACATAGTAAAAATAGCAATCTTACCAAAAGCAATCTACAGATTCAAAGCAATACCCATCAAAAACCCAGTAAAATTCTTCACAGACTTCAAAAGAACAATAGTCAACTTCATATGGAAAAGCAAAAAACCCAGGGTAGCCAAAACAATCCTGTACAATAAAGGAATTTCTGGAGGCCTCACTATCCCTGACTTCAAACTCTACTACAGAACTACAGTACTGAAAGAGGCCTGGTACTGGCATAAGAACAGACAGGAGGACCAATGGAACCTAATATATCAGTTCATACACCTACAAACACCTGACTCTTGACAAAGAAGCAAAAAATATAAAATGGAAAAAAAAGTATATTCAACAAATGGTACTGGTGTAACTGGGTATCAACATGTAGAAAAATGAAAATAGATTTATGTCTATCACCATGCACAAATTCAAGTCCAAATGGATCAAAGACCTCAACATAAAGCCAGCCACACTGAACCTCATAGAAGAGAAAGTGGGAAGTATACTTGAACGCATTAGCACATGAGACCACTTCCTAACCCCAGAAGCACAGACACTGAGAGAAACAATAAATTGAACCTCCTGAAACTGAAAAGCTTCTGTAAAGCAAAGGACATGGTCAACAAGACAAACGACAGCTTACAGAGTGGGAAAAGATCTTCACTAACCCCACATCAGACAGAGGTATGATCTCCAAAATATACAAAGAACACAAGAAATGGGTCATCAAAAGAACAAATAATCCAATAAAAAATGGAGTAAAGACCTAAATAGTGAACTCTCAACAAAAGAATCTAAAATGACTGAAAGACACTTACAGAAATGTTCAACATCTTTAGCCATCAGAGAAATGCAAATCAAAACAACTCTGAGATTCTATCTTACACCTGTTAAGAATGGCCAAGATCAAAAATACTGATGACAACTTATGCTGGAGAGATTGTGGGGAAAAGGGAACACTTCTGCATTGCTGGTGGGAATGCAAGCTGGTACAGCCCCTTTGAATGTCAGTGTGGTAATTTCTCAGAAAATTTAAGAAACAACCTTCCTCAAGACCCAGTAATACCACTTTTGGGTATATAGCCAAAGGATGCTCAATTGTGCCACAAGGACATGTGTGCTCAACTATGTTCATAGCAGCTTTGTTCATCATAGCCAGAATCTGGAAACACCTGTGTCCCTCAACTGAAGAATAGATAAGGAAAATGTGACACATTTACACAATGGAGTACTACACAGCAGAGAAAAATAATGATATCTTAAAATTTTTGGGCAAATGGATGAATCTAGAAAACATCATATTGAGTGAGGTAACTCAGACTCAGAAACACAATTATCATATGTACTCATAAGTGGTTTTTAAACATAAAGCAACAAAACCCACCAGCCTATAATTTACAATTCCAGAAAACCTAGACAACAAGAGGACCCTAAGAGAGACATACATGGATCTAATCTACATGAGAAGTAGAAAAGACAAGATCTCCTGAGTGAATTGGGAGCATGGGGTTCATGGGAGAGGGTAGAAGGAGAGGGAAGAAGGGAGGGGAGCATAGAAAAATATATAGCTCAATAAAAAAAAAAAACACTTGACATTCAGTAATAGCAGTAATAACCAAGATGATTGCCAACACCCAGTGCTCAGCAGGTGTCTATCAGTTCCCATGTCATTAATGTCGCTTACAGAGTGGTTTAATTTTGGAAGTTACCCAAGGATAGGGATGTTGTCCCCACTTTTTAGGGAATCTGAGGCTTGAGGGGTCACTCATTTCCCAAAGTGACAGAACCGGTGTCGGATGCAGTGGAGCCTGATCTGCGGTGGCTGTCCTTCAGATTCTCGAGCAGGGAGAGAAAAGCTGTGGCTTTAACCTTCCCACTTCCGCCTCGGCCTGTGGTCATAGCTTCTGCAGCGGGGAAGTGGCTCTCAGGCATCTTTCTCTCCTTAATTTGTCAAAGTTGGAACTAACTAATGGCTCATTGTGATGAAATACCAATGAGCCAATTTTTCCATTCATTCCTCTAGCAGAGTAAATAAGTATTTATGGAAAAAATAGAGAGCCTTAAGCAAAACGTGACTGAGGGATTAAGCTGAGAAAATAGAGAAAAATAATGCCAAGAAGTGATCCATGCAATTCTGCTGGACCTGTAAAATCAAACCGTCAACCAAAATGTGGGAGAGTGAGATGGAGTGTGTATTCGTGAAACCATGAAATGTGAAGGAAAAGGCAATTGTGCAATCCAAGTGTGGGCAAGCCCTGGGGTAGCAGCACCAGGGAAGGACTGCAGGATGCTGCCTCTGCTCTCCTGGCTATGGGGATGGAAAAGCAATTGAACAAGTATGCCATTATTGCTGCTACTGCTGCTGCTATGTTTATTCTGTAAGCAATCACATGACCAACACATTCCCTGGACTGAGTCTCAGAGAAGCACAGAAGCCCACAGACAAACCCAAATTCTCAGGGAGAGCATACACAGAGAACCCCCAGGTTTGGTGTGGCCCTTAGCCAGGACTGGGTGTTTCTTGGATGCCACCTCTTATATTTGTCTTCCTTGTTGTATTTTATTTTGGAGACATTATGTAGACCATGCTTGCCTCATATTTAGAGAGGTTCTCCCGCCTCTGCCTCCTGAGAGCTGGGATTAAAGGTGTGTGTCCACTTTCCCCTCATTTTATAGGATTTAACTGGCTGTTTGTAGCTCTTTGTCTAGGGCTGAGGCCCCAGGAGATTCCCCTGTCCTCATAAGCATGTTTATTGTGCCTTCCAAGTTCAGGTCTTGTTGAGGCTGTCATGTGGGTGAGATTTCATGGGTGTGGCTTCTCTGACATTTCCAGGAGGTGCAACTTCACACAAAATCCTTGTTCCTCTCGCTCTTACAGTCTTTCTGCCTCTCTTCCACCATGATTTTTGAGCCTTAGGTACAGTTGTATTGTAGATATATTAGTTGTGGTGTGGGCTGGGCCCTTAAATCATTCATATATATATATGAATATATATATATATATATGCAATAACATTAAAGAAATAGAGACCATGAATTTGAGAGAGCAAGGTACCATTGCATGGGAATGGTTGGAAAAGGGGAGAGGAGAATGGTATAATTATATTTTATTTCAAAGAAGTTTCTAAAAGGATTTGAAGAGAGAAAATTTGCTGATAATGGAATTATGAAAATAATGGAAGCCAGTGGCTATAGTGTTTATACCCTTCACTCTTCCAGGGACAGCACCTCACCCAGACGATATCTTGGAAGCGAAGATAGAGTCATCCACCCTTAGAGATTCATTGTGGGGCCCCTACACTCTTGACTGCCAACACACATCACCAGCATTTAGTAAATGGGAGTGCTAAAGCTTAAAGAAACCAACTATTTGTCTTCTAGCTTAACTCTGTGGTTACTGTATCACCAGTAATATAACTTTTGATTTTTGGCCATGAAAATCAATATTGACTCTGTGTTCTGGAGTTTCTTTATTGATGTTAGGTATGGATAGAGACTGGTAAGTAACTCACCACTAGTCACTGGCTTCCTCTCAGACACACATTATAGCAGCCAAAGAATAACAGACACAAGATGCTGCAAGAGCAGAGAGTCCAGCTGAGAAGGGGAAATTCGATGTACCAGAAACCTAAGGAGACAAGGCATTTGCCCTCCATTGGAGGAAGCCATTGTGCTGGGGAGGAAAGATTGCAGCCTTGCGTGTGAGACCAAGCCCGTTCCTCACTTCCCCATATGACTCTGGGTGAGAAGAAGGTTGGAGCTGTAACACAGATGGGTTCAACCTGCTGTGTCCGTGGGGATACTCGACTTTTAGCGTGCGGATTCAGTAGATAGTCCTGCACAGTTGGTAATCAAATCGCTTGCCCACAAAGCTACATTGATCTCCTTATATGAGAAGGCTCGTTAGCCACTATCATGATGGTGGCCTTAGAAAATAATACCAGATAAAGGGAGAGGGTAACGATCACGGGAGGACCCAGGGGGTGAAGCCTTTAACAGTGGAGACTGAAGAGGTGTGGCCTGTGTGCATCTGTGTCCTGTGCCTCAACTTTGCCTTATAAGTCCTCCAGAGAACTGTCAAGGGAGGATGCCAGGACTCATGTCTGAGAGGAGAATGGTGCATTGTGGGTCAGAAGCATGAGGAGTTCCTTGTCCCAAGAGATGCCCAGTTGCAGCTGTTCACACGGGAGCTTCTCCAGAAAAGTCAGAGTGCTTGGCCAGTCCGTGGTATTCTTCCATCCCTGGGGAGTAAAGATGGAGTCTTCTGGGAATAGCTGAAGGACAAGCAGAAAATAAATCAAAACAAAAACCCTTGGATAGGAAGAGAAATTAACACTAGGAGTAATATTTAAAACAAACATGGCAGGAATGCTCAGAAATGAGACAGAGGTTGGCCACTCAAGCACAAGGTGCTCACAAGGAAGATAAAATGGGAATATTTAAAAAAATGCAAGTAATGCAATCAAAATAAAACACACAGTGAGCTGGTTCCGTGGTCATGGTCAAAGGAAGCGTGGAGATTGGGCCGGGCGACGGGGAGTCAACGCGAGGGCCATGAGAGAGACACGAGTGGCCTGAGCAGAATAATTAATAATCTCGGAAGGAAAGGAAAGGGAGGAGTGGACTGGAAATGATAATATCCCAGTGATTACAAGAAGCCAAGGACAGCAACCAATACCCTCATGGAGAACCGAGGGTGAAGAAGGGACAGTAAGCCCAGCTCCTACACCCTTACACACAGTCCTGTGGAAACAGAGCATCCGGATGGAGAGATGGTAACTGCAGAGCCGTTCAGAGTGGAAAAATCACATCATCTCCCGGTAAATTCAAAGAGCCAGGTTGTTCTCAAAGTGTCAGTAGTATAGATGGGTGCACAAAGAAAATGCACATGCTGAATGGAAAGAGCTAAGTCATTTAAATTACTGTTATAATACAGTCTTAAATATTTTAGGCATGTAAAAACTCACACAGTATCTCTCCATGAGTCATTTGTGAAAAATATTTTAGAAGGTGCATCGTAGCAAGAATAAAAATAAATCAAGAAGAAAACAAGCAATTAAATGGAAGTATAGACAAGAAGATGCTCAGAACATGGTACGATTGCCTAAGTAAGCACTGAGTTCCAGAAGACAGGAATACTCTTAACAGGCTTCAGTTACTTAGATATCAAAATAAAAAGAAGAAAATTTTAAAACTAGTCGAAGAGGGTTTTCTATGTCAAAAGGAAGATAAGACTAGAAAATAAGGGGGAAATTACTAGGGACCTCAACCCACCCCTAGCCAAAGAACTTCAGGAAGCTAAGAAATACTGAGAGTGGGAGACCACCCCCAATTGGTTAGCAAGTGGTCAGCACCAAAAATCCTATGCATATAAGCAATGCTAAATGGGCAAAACAAGTTGTATGTGTGTATATATAATATATGTCATATATATTATATATATAAACAAGCATGCACCCATGCACATGCATGCACATGTGCATACACGTGCGCACGCACACACACACACACACACACCAGTAGCAGATAAAAGAGGCAATAATTTAGAGGGGAACAAGGGGAAGAAATGGGAGGGGTTGAAGGGAGGAGAGAGAACAGGAAAGATGTATATTTAATTATAAAAATTTAAAAATATAGAATAAACATTGGAAGTTGAAAACAAACTTTTTAAATAAATTACAGTATGGGAAGATGGGTCACTGGGTAGAAGTGCTTGCCAGCAGGCCTGATGACCTCGCTTCAAATCACCAGACCCTCAGAACCCATGTAGAAGCTGGGTGCATAGCACACATCTATAGTGCCAGCTGCTCCTCCGGTGAGATGGGGGTGGAGACAGGAGGCTCTCGAGCTCATGAGAGCTCACACTCTTATCCCCTGCAGTGTGATCAGGAAGCAGTCTCACACCAGGTGCAGAGACAAGGGGAGGACTTAAACTTGAAGGCTGTTCTCTGACCTCTACGCATCCACTGAGATATGCACATGCCTGTGCTCCATACATGGAAAAGCATGCATGCACACACTCGTACTCCACACACATACATGCAGAATAAGCCATTGAGTAATCATAATTATCACAACTATGCATTAAATACCAAACTCAGGAGATGTACAGATCGGAGTTAGCAAAAGAGATATTGGAAACAATGAATTTTTCGTCTCTAGACAGAGGAGACTGAACAAAAAGCACCGAATTAGCCAGAGCCTTCTTCGTTTCTTGTTATTGTGACTATGCTTTCTCAAGGGGTGTGTTCCATGCTGTGACAGGGATAGGGGACCAGCATACAATGATGTAAGACCATGCACCATTCCCAGTGACAGGCCTCGCTTCTGATTTATTGCTCTATTTCTGAGCGATATTTCATAGTATGAGCGTTCTGTGGCTTGTCTCTTCAGCAGCTGAAGGATATTCAAATTAAATTTTCTGACTTAAAAAAATTATTGCTCTGAGACAAGATCTCATTCTCCAGCCCCTGCTGGCTTAGAATTTAGTATGTAACCCAGTTGGTTCTGTTTTCATGGCAATTCTTCTGCCTCAACTTCCCAAGTGTTGGGATTCCAGGCATGAGCTCCTGTGATAGGCTTCTACTTCTTATTTTAAATAAAAGCAATCAGAAGTTACCGTGTGAGAAGGTGCAGACTGTCCCCCTTTCCTCTAAGAGTGGCGTCTTTCATTGTTCCTGCACGGTGTCAGGACCAATCATCTTCCATTGGTGCTCTGCCATGGATAGTGCTGCTTCATTACATGGAAAGGTTCGGGTGACTGCCACCCCAGCGAAGACAAACTCTTCCATCACCCAAAGGTTCCGGGATTCATTGTCTCTCTGCTCTGACACAATGCCTGACAAGAAGCAGTATTTTTTTTTTTCTTTTTATTTATTAAACATTTCTGTCTCTTCCCCACCGCCGCCTCCCCTTTCCCTCCCCCTCCTCCAACCAAGCCCCCCTCCCTCGTCAGCCCAAAAAGCAATCAGGGTTCTCTGCCCTGTGGGAAGTCCAAGGACCACCCACCTCCATCCAGGTCTAGTAAGGTGAGCATCCACGAAACTGCCTAGGCTCCCACAAAACCACTAGGTCCAGTAGAATCAAAAACCCGTTGCCATTGTTCTTGAGGTCTCAGTAGTCCTCCTTGTCCGCTATGTTCAGCGAGACCAGTTTTGACCCAGGCTTTTTCAGACCCAGGCCAGCTGGCCTTGGTGAGTTCCCGATCCCCATTGTCTCAGTGTATGGGTGCACCCCTCCCAGTCCTAAGTTCCTTGCTTGTGCTCTCTCTCCTTCTGCTCCTGATTTGGACCTTGAGATTTCAGTCCGGTGCTCCAATGTGGTTCTCTGTCTCTGTCTCCTTTCATCGCCTGATGAAGTTTAATATTCAGGAGAAATATTCAGGATTTTCTTTGGGTTCTCCTTCTTATTTAGCTTCTCTAAGAACCCAACTTATAGGTTCAATGTCCTTTATTTATGGCTAGAAACCAAATATGAGTGAGAACATTCCATGTTCCTCTTTTTGGGTCTGGCTTACCTCACTCAGGATGGTGTTTTCTATTTCCATCCATTTGCCTGCAAACTTCAAGAAGTCCTTGTTTTTTACTGCTGAGTAGTACTCTAATATGTATATATTCCATACTTTCTTCATCCATTCTTCAATTGAAGGGCATCTAGGTTGTTTCCAGGTTCTGGCTATTACAAACAATGCTGCTATAAACATAGTAGAGCATATACTTTTGTTGTGTGATAAGGCCTCTCTTGGGTATATTCCCAAGAGTGGTATTGCTGGGTCCATGGGTAGGTTGATCCCAAATTTCCTGAGAAACCTCCACACTGCTTTCCAGAGTGGTTGCACAAGTTTGCATTCCCACCAGCAATGGATGAGTGTACCCCTTTCTCCACAACCTCTCCAGCAAAGGCTATCATTGGTGTTTTTGATTTTTGCCATTCTGACAGGTGTAAGATGGTATCTTAAAGTTGTCTTGATTTGCATTTCCCTGATCGCTAAGGAAGTTGAGCATGACCTTAGGTGTCTTTTGGCCATTTGAACTTCTTCTGTTGAGAGATCTCTGTTCAACTCAGTGCCCCATTTTATAATTGGGTTGATTAGCCTTTTACGGTCTAGTTTCTTGAGTTCTTTATATATTTTGGAGATCAGACCTTTGTCAGTTGTGGGGTTGGTGAAGATCTTCTCCCAGTCAGTGGGTTGCCTTTCTGTCTTAGCGACAGTGTCCTTTGCTTTACAGAAGCTTCTCAGTCTCAGGAGGTCCCATTTATTCAATGAGGCCCTTACTGTCTGTGCTGCTGGGGTTATACGTAGGAAGTGGTCTCCTGTGCCCACGTGTTGTAGAGTACTTCCCACTTTCTCTTCAATCAGGTTCAGTGTGTTTGGACTGATATTGAGGTCTTTCACCCACTTGGACTTGAGTTTTGTGCATGGTGATAGATATGGGTCTATTTTCATTCTTCTACAGATTGACATCCAGTTTTGCCAGCACAATTTGTTGAAGATGCTCTCTTTTTTCCATTGTATACTTTTAGCTCCTTTATCGAAAATCAGGTGTTCATATGTTTGTGGGTTAAAGTCAGGGTCTTCTATTCGATTCCATTGGTCGACTTCTCTGTTTTTATGCCAATACCAAGCTGTTTTCAATACTGTAGCTCTGTAATAGAGTTTGAAGTCAGGGATGGTAATGCCTCCAGACGTTCCTTTATTGTATAAGATTGTTTTGGCTATCCTGGGTTTTTTGTTTTTCCATATAAAGTTGATTATTGTCTTCTCCAGATCTGTGAAGAATTTTGATGGGATTTTGATGGGGATTGCATTGAATCTATAGATTGCTTTTGGTAGAATTGCCATTTTTACTATGTTGATCCTCCCAATCCAAGAGCAAGGGAGATCCTTCCATTTTCTGGTGTCCTCTTCTATTTCTTTCTTCAAAGACTTGAAGTTCTTGTCAAATAGATCTTTCACTTCCTTGGTCAGGGTTACCCCAAGATATTTTATGCTCTTTGTGGCTATCGTGAAAGGTGATGCTTCTGTGATTTCCCTCTCTGTTTCCTTATCCTTAGTGTATAGGAAGGCAACTGATTTTTTGGAGTTGATCTTGTATCCAGCCACGCTACTAAAGGTGTTTATCAGCTGTAGGAGTTCTTTGGTAGAATTTTTGGGGTCGCTTATGTATACTATCATGTCATCTGCAAATAACGAAAGCTTAACTTCTTCCTTTCCAATACGAATCCCCTTGATCCCCTTATGTTGTCTTATTGCTATTGCTAGAACTTCAAGCACTATATTGAAGAGGTATGGAGAGAGTGGACATCCTTGTCTTGTTCCTGATTTTAGTGGGATGGCTTTGAGTTTTTCTCCATTTAATTTAATGTTAGCTGTCGGTTTGCTGTAGATAGCTTTTATTATATTTAGGTATGACCCTTGTATCCCTATTCTCTCCAAGACCTTTATCATAAAGGGGTGTTGAATTTTGTCGAATGCTTTTTCCGCATCTAATGAAATGATCATATGGTTTTTTTCTTTCAGTCTATTTATATGGTGGATTACATTGATAGATTTGCGTATGTTGAACCAGCCCTGCATCTCTGGGATGAAGCCTACTTGATCATAATGGATAATTTTTCTGATGTGTTCTTGAATTCGGTTTGCCAGTATTTTATTGAGAATTTTTGCGTCGATATTCATGAGTGAGATAGGCCTGTAATTCTCTTTCTTGGTTGGGTCTTTGTGTGGTTTTGGTATCAGGGTAACTGTAGCTTCATAAAAGGAATTTGGCAATGACTTTTCTGTTTCTATATTGTGAAATACGTTAAGGAGTATAGGTATTAGCTCTTCTTGGAAGTTCTGGTAGAATTCTGCGTTGAACCCATCTGGTCCTGGGCTTTTTTTGGAAGGGAGATTTTTGATAACAGTTTCTAGTTCTTCGCGACTAACAGGTCTATTTAGATCATTCACCTGGTCTTGGTTTAGCTTTGGTATATGGTACTTATCTAAAAAAATGTCCATTTCTTTTGCATTTTCCAGTTTTGTGGCATACAGGCTTTTATAGTAAGATCTAATGATTCTCTGGATTTCCTCTGTGTCTGTGGTTATGTCCCCCCTTTCATTTCTGATTTTATTTATTTGCGTGTTCTCTCTCTGTTGTTTAGTTAGTTTGGATAGGGGTTTGTCGATCTTGTTGATTTTCTCCAAGAACCAACTTTTTGTTTCATTGATTCTTTGGACTGTTTTCTGTGTTTCTATTTTGTTGATTTCTGCCCTCAGTTTGATTATTTCCAGTCTTCTACTCCTTCTGGGCACCTCTGCTTCTTTTTTTTCTAAAGCTTTCAGGTGTGCCATTAAGTCCCCAATGTATGCTTTCTCTGTTTTCTTTAAGTGGGCACTTAGTGCTATGAACTTTCCTCTTAGCACTGCTTTCATCGTGTCCCATAGGTTTGAGTATGTTGTCTCTTTATTTTCATTAAATTCAAGGAAGACTTTAATTTCTTTCTTAATTTCTTCCTTGACCCAGGTGTGGTTCAGTAGTTGACTGTTCAGTTTCCATGAGTTTGTCGGCTTTCTGGGGGTAGCATAGTTGTTGCCATCTAACTTTAATCCGTGGTGATCTGATAAGACACAGGTGGACACTGATATTCTTTTGTATCTGTGGAGGTTTCCTTTGTTTCCGAGTATATGGTCAATTTTTGAGAAGGTTCCATGAGCTGCAGAGAAGAAGGTATATTCTTTCCTATTTGGGTGGAGTGTTCTGTAGATGTCTGTTAAGTCCATTTGCTTCATTACCTCCAATAATTCTCTTAATTCTCTATTAGGTTTCTGTCTGATTGACCTGTCCATTGGAGAGAGAGGTGTGTTGAAGTCTCCTACTATTAGTGTGTGTGGTTTTATGTCTGCCTTGAGTTTTAGAAATATTTCTTTTACATAAGTGGGTGCTTTTATATTAGGGGCATAGATATTCAGGATTGAGATGTCATCCTGATGAATTGTTCCTGTTATGAGTATAAAGTGTCCATCTCGATCTCTTCTGATTGATTTTAGTTTGAAGTCAGTTTTGTTGGAAATTAGTATGGCCACACCTGCTTTTTTGTTAGGACCATTTGCTTGAAAGACCTTTTCCCAACCTTTTACTCTGAGTAGATGCCTGTCTTTGTGGTTGAGATGTGTTTCTTGCAAACAGCAGAATGTTGGATCCTGTTTTCGTATCCAATCCCTTAGCCTGTGCCTTTTTATAGGTGAATTGAGACCATTAATATTAAGTGATATTAGTGACCAGTGGTTGTTTACTCCGGTTATTCTTACTGTTTTCGGTAGTAGAGTTTGTGTGTGTCCCTTCTTTGAGTTGTACTGGTGAAGGTTCGCTAGATTCCTGAGTTATTGTAGTCAGTGTTGGCAATGTTGGATTCCTTGGGTTGCGATTTTCCTTCTATTACTTTCTGTAGCGCTGGATTTGTGGCTACGTATTGTTTAAATTTGTTCTTATCCTGGAATGTCTTGTTTTCTCCATTGATAGTGAATACTAGCTTGGCTGGGTATAGAAGTTTGGGTTTGCATCCATGGTCTCTTAGTTTTTGAAGAACCTCTATCCAGGACCTTCTGGCTTTCATGGTTTCCATAGAGAAGTCAGGTGTAAGTCTGATCGGTTTACCTTTATAAGTTACTTGGCCTTTTTCCTTTGCAGCTCTTAATATTCTTTCTTTAACCTGTATATTTTGTGTTTTGATTATTATATGGCGAGGGGATGCTTTTCTTTGATCCAGTCTGTTTGGTGTTCTGTATGCTTCTTGGATATTCAAAGGAATATCTTTCTTTATGTTGGGAAAGTTTTCTTCCATAATTTTGTTAAATATATTTTCTGGGCCTTTGAGCTGTAATTCTTCCCCTTCTTCTATTCCTATTATTCTCAGGTTTGGTCTTTTTATTGTGTCCCATATTTCCTGAATGTTTTGTGATGAGAATTTGTTGGCTTTGCTGTTTTCTTTGATCAGTGCGTTTATTTTCTCTATGGTGTCTTCAGAATCTGAGATTCTTTCTTCTATTTCTTGTATTCTATTGATTATGCTTGTTTCTGTAGGCTCTGCTCGTTGACCTAGATTTTCCGTATCCAGCTGGTCCCCAGTTTGTGCTTTCTTCCTTGCTTCCATTTCAGTTTTCAATTCTTGAACTGTTTCCATTACCTGTTTGTTCGTTTTTTCTTGGTTTCCCAGGGTCTCATGTACGTATTTACTCAATTCTTCAAACTTTTTGTTATACTTCTCATCCATTTCTATAAAGGTGTTTTTTACATATTGTTTAAGGGACTCTATTGCTTTCATAAAGTCGATTTTTTCCACTTCTTCTGTGAAGAAGCAGTATTGATATTAATTAACTCTTACATGTTAAATTAATCCATTCCTATTATTTTATGTTTTACCACGAGGCTTGTGGTTTGTTACCTCTTGCTTTATGGGCAGTTACATGGTGTCTGGCCTCCTTTGTAAGCTACATACTGGATGGTGGAGTTGGCAGCATCCACATCCTTGAGATGTTCCAAGAGGTGTGAAGAGGGCTATAGAAGCATCCAGATAGAGCTGGGTCTGTCTCTCTTCAGTTCTACAGCCCCATTTCCATCCTGAGCTTTGCCGTGTGAAGCAGGCACATTCCGAATTGTCCCACTGTCCATCCCACCGCTCCACGATGCTTGTCCCTTCCCTGGGAATCCTCTCTTCCTTGTCTCTGTTGTATAGTACAAGGTTTAGTAGTTCATTTGGCTTCCTCTGGTAGCATCCTGGTGACGCTAGCAGTGCAGGTTCCCCATGGACCATCCCAGATTCTTGGGTAGTGTAGGGAGCAGCGATACCAACAGTCAGGGACATCAGTTCAGTTTCCCTTCAGAATATAGTTCTAATGGGCCTGGCATCTCAATTTGTTCAAATGTCAGACCATTAGTTATGGCAAATTCATGTGCCAAATCCTACCATCCTGACATTTCTTCATCAGGAAAAAGGGCCCTTCTGAAGTCCATTGGTCTGGTCTTGTTCTGCTATGCATGTATGGACTCCCATAGAGAACAGTGTGCCCATTTAATGCTGGGCAGTGTGGGACACTTTCCATCTCCATTCCTTTTTCTGATATAGGATTCCTTCCTATTTATGGTGGATTCTTTGATGAAAAAATCTAAGGAATGGCTGCCTGTCTAAATACAGGCTCCTTGGGTCTAGAGGACCAGAGGAAACAGCTCAGTTTTTCCCATCCACCCCATGCTCTTAGTTAATGAGGCTGGTGAGACTCTCACTCTGTTTGAAGAGATCCCCTGGATGCAGAGATGAGGAGGCAGAGACAGAAGGACCCACAGCTGGCACTCTTCCCCTAACAACCCTTTTCCTTAATTGGTTCCTTGAGACCCAATGCCTGGCCTCACACTCTCTTTCACAGTCTGTTCCATGTTAGCTTCAGTTGCATGGACGAAGAGTGATTGGCTGGAGAAAGAGCAGGATGAAGCAGTAGATGCTCTGAGACAGCCACAGTGTGTGGAAAGCTACCAGCAGCCCTACCGAGCAGCCCGCAGATGTGGAGCTGGGGTGCTGCCATTCCGAGCATTTGAATCCCCCCAACTCCATCAGCATCTCAAGCCATTGACATGTGCCAGCTTCGTTGTCAGCACAGTGATAGAGGGCTGCCAGCTTAGCCCCGTGTTCACATGGAGCCATCAAGTACCCAGAGTGAAGCCAGAGTGGCCATAGGGTCAGAACTGCAGCAGGGTGTCAGTTACATAGGTGATTCCATTCATTCCCACTCGGTGATGCTTTGTTCTGTAGAAAGTAAGTGGTTTTTGGCATTTTTCTTGTAAGAAGCTTGGGATGGCTGATATTGATTGCCAACTTCATAGGCTCTACTGTCACCATGGAAACAAAGCTCTGGCCATGCCTGTGATGGAACCCCTAGACGGAGTCCATCGAAGCAGGAAGATCCACCCTGCATGCAGATGGCACTCTTTCTTGCTCAGGGGTCCGGGGCTGAGTATATGGAGAAAATGAGATGAGCGCCATCATCCATTTCCCCCCAGATCCCTGACCATGGCACACAGCTCTGGTCTATGTGTCCCTGACCCAGATATCCTCCCTGCCCTTGTGTGCTGATGGCTCAGCTGCCTGTGCCTGTCACCCACAGTGGTGCCCTTATAAGTTAGGTGGATCACCCACTTTTCCTGTGAGCATGGCCACACGAGGGAAGACCTCCTGGCTTTTATTTTTTGATAACTCCGTATTTATGTATGCTCTGCACTGCCTGGTTGCATTTCCCGAGTTGACACAGCCGCTGGCCTCAGCTAACCCCCTTTCCCGATGGCAATATAGCACATTTGTTTTCTCTGTGAATAAATGAGATCTAAAATTACCCAGCATCTGCAATGCTTGAGTTAACACCGCATTGCTTCCCTTCCCTTGTCTTTCCCAGAACAAAATTACTTTGCCATTTATGCTATTGATTCTGCCTTTTGAAATATCTATAGACATGCTTTCTCCTAGAGAGTAAATCCCCTGCTTTGTGGCATTATATCCAGAAAGTATTTTATGGTTCTGATACGTGTGACCGCACTCAATCCAGCTTCGCTGGGTCCTGTGGAGTGATTGGCTTCAAGGCTGGGGCATCAACAGGATGTATAGTCATGGGCTATGTTCGAGCTTCTAAGACCCTGATTTAGCCACCTTCCTTTACAGACCCGATCTGCCATCTCCAGCCATAGCATAGATAAATTCCCAAGTCTCCTGGGCTCCCAGGAAGTCACAAGGTAAATGCTGTTGAGGGACTCTCACTATCAGGGTCTCGCTTAAAAATTTCTGTTGGACTTCTAGGAAACCGATAAAAATTTTCCCACCCCTAAATTTGATTGACTTGATGGTGCTATCAGTATGTATATATATCGAACAACTGTTTAAATAACATTAAGAAAAGCTGCTGGGCGGTGGTGGCGCAGGCCTTTAATCCCAGCACTTGAAAGGCAGAGGCAGGCAGATCTCTCTGAGTTCGAGGCCAGCCTGGTCTACAAGAGTTAGTTCCAGGACAGGCTCCAAAACTACCGGGAACCCCTGTCTCAAAAAAGAAAAAAGAAAAAAAGAAAAGCTGACATTTTGTTAAAATGTCATCTGACAACATTGGCCAAGGGCACAGCGGTGGCTTCTGCACTGAGGCCTAGGAATGTTCCTTCCTGGGTGTTTTGGCTGTCAAGGCAGATATACGCACAACATATTTCTGTATGTATTGTACATATGCAAATGTGTGTGCATATATAATTTCAGCCAGCCTTCCTTATCCTTCAGATTTTTATGTTTTGATTAGTATTTATGGTGCGTACACACTAGTGGTTTTCAGAGCTGTATTTCGGCTTCCCCTCTCCCTCTCCTCTTCTACAATTTGGAGCCTGAGAGCTCCTCTGAGCTCTCTCTCAGGTCTCCACTAGACTGTGACAGGCCATTGTGACAGAGTCCATGGAATGCCAGAACTTGTTATTCTAAAGCTGTTCCTTCCACCTGTTCTAGACTCTAATAAATCTTTCCTAATCATCCCTTTGAGAGGTGGAACAATTTTTTATTTCCCTCCTTTATAAATTGGATGTGTTTATTGTTCTTGACTGACAGAATGCAATGTCTTGGGCCATTGATCACAGCAGGATGAGTGCCTTTGTTTTCCATTCTCCCAAGATGTGCGTTCTTGGGACCTTTTCTTTGAGACTATCTCTTCCGTGTTCTGAGGAAGCCCAGAAACTTGTATGGAGAGGCTCACGTAGAGAAACATTGAGGTTTCTGGTTCATTGAGGTGGTCACCTGATAGTCCTTATCACCCAGGCAGGGCACTTCAGTCATCCCGTGGGTACAAGCTAAGAGCTCATTCGAACTGTTTTGACTCTGAGTGTGGGCATCCTGGTAGAAGACTTTCTAAATCCATTGACCCCCAGACTGAGGTCTCTCAGAGAGTGAATAGCTAGGATCCCAAGCAGAGAACTCTGATTTGAAACTGAGGTCTACCCACCAAACTGCACAGCTCATCAGCTTGAGGAGAGGGAAGGTTGGTTTTAGGTTAAACAGGCCTTGAGTTGCTGTGTAGAACTGTGGGAGATTACACCATGGTGCAAGGAACGAAACACGATCCAGAAGAAGATATGCAGAGTAGGATTTGGGCCTGCAGTAGTCAGAGTTCCAGAGGCGAGCCTGAGGACAGAACCACCTGCTGGCTCTCAGAGGGTTGCCCGTGTGAGCCCTCAGCTCTGGCTCTCAGCAGCTTTTCTGGGTGACTCATACCTTTTGACACCAAAAAGAGTTCAAAAACAGTAAGGGACTTTTGGTACAGTTTAAGGACGGGAACACATCGAGTCCTCGGGCTCAGGTTCTACTGTGGTTGATTGGGGATGATGGTTGATGGGTTGCAGACTGTGGTTCAGATGGTCACTCTGATGTCTGGTTTGTGTTAGTTATGGAAACCATTAGGATTCTGGGCTTTATTTATCGCATGGTCCTCTTCTTCCAGCTAACAAGTATAGAAAGAGGTAGGAGTCAGGTATCCACTGTTCTTCACCTTGGGCAGAAAGTGGTACTCTTTTTGGTACTTTGAATTGGTAAAGGTGAATTGACTTGGCTGTCTTGATGTCTTCTAGTCCATTATCCTCTAGTGCTGGGATTAAAGGTGTGTGACTCTCTAATGCTGGAATTAAAGGGGTGTGGCTCCCTAGCAGTGGGATTAAAGGTGCAGGCTACAACTACTTGGATTTGTTTCTGTATTGATTTTGTGTAGCCCAGGTTGGCCTTGAACTCACAGAGATCCATCTGCCTCTGTCTTCCAGATCATGGGATTAAAGGTGATTGCCTGACCTCTAGTGACTTTAGCTTTGCCTCTGGTCTTCAGGCAAGATTCATTTATCAAAATGCAATATATCACTACAGTTTTCTACATTTTTACTAGTTGTAGATTTCAGAGATGCTGTCTATGTTCTATAGGAAAAATACGAGAGGCTAGAGATGCAGAATGGACTTGGGAATTGTACTGGTTTAGGAAGAGGCAGTGGGAAAGTCTTCTCTGGGTCCCATGGTCTCACCAGCCATGGTCTCACCAGTTGGCTAGGTTTGCAGTGCCCAATGTGAATTTCCTACTCCTAAGTGGGCCTTGAGTCCAGTATTGTGGTTCTTGAGCTTCCCGGAGATATAATTGCCACTGTTTTATTCTTGGGTACACACTGCTGTGCTGGTCATTGTTGTGGTTTATAGGATTTACGACTGAGATGGCTATTGGCTGCTTTTCTCCTTTGGCAACTGGTACAGCATCCCTGTTGTATGTGGAGTGGTGGGCTGCATCCTGCTACCTGGCTAGCTTAACCCCCGAAATAACCACACAGAAATTGTATTAATTAAACACTTCCTTTCGCATTAGTTCTAGCCTCTTACTGGCTAACTCTCACATCTTGACCCAACCCATTTCTAATAATCTGTATATTACCACGTGACTATGGCTTACCGGGAGAGGTTCAGCATGTCTGACATGGCAGCTCGCTCCATGGTGGCTCTCCCTTTCTGCTGCTTTCTTCCTCCCAGAATTCAGTTCTGTCTTCACACCTATCTAAGTACTGCCTTATCAAAAGGCAAGGCAGTTTTCTTTATTCAACCAATCAAAACAACATATAGTCAGAAGGACCTCCTACACCACATTCCCAAATGCTAGGAGAGCGTAGGGAGGAGGCTTCCAGGTCAGTTCCAGATTGATCCCATGCCATGCTGATTTTTAATTGTGGCTCTTGGAGCTTCCTTCTTGATAGCTGCTTTAAAAGTTTATTTAAGTTTATTAAGTGCATTGCATGTGTGTCTGTGCACCTCATGCATGCAGTGCCTGCAGAGGCCACAAGAGGGCATCAGATCCTCTGGGTTAGAGTTACAGATGGTTGTGGACCACCACGTGGATGCTGGGAGTAGAAATCCAGTCCCTTGGAAGAGCCATGTGTTCTTAACCACTGAGCCATCTTTCCAGCAAGACTCAGGAAGACTTTGTTCTGAGCTCCAGTCGTGTGAGTGATTTTGGGGAGGCAGATTCTCTTCTGTACGGGTTACTAAAGAGGTTGCCTTCTGAATAAAAGTAGAGAAAGGAGACAACTGAGTGCCAATATTCTTCATTTGTGTGTTTCCTGGTTCTTCTTGATAAGAACTGCTTTTATTCTACCACACACTCTGCACCATGGTGACCTGACACCCCTGAAACCATGAGCCTATGTCAACCTTTTTTTTCTCCTGAAGTTGACTATGTGAGGGCTTTGCCACAGCAACTGTCATTCAGCAGTTTCTGACGCTGCAGTCTGTGGATCAAAGGTTAAGAGTCTTTAGAACAAGTTGTCTTCATGTTGATTATACTCCAAAATCCAGCCTCCAGCTCTCTCCATCTCCAACCCTTTCTAATTGTTTTCAGTCAAGGGCTTTGCAATCTGGTGTTAAAATCAAGATAATCTCACTGTGTTTTCAGTCACAATAGAACACCTCAAGATGTACAGCTTGTTCAAGGTTGACTCCTCCAGAAGTCACCAAATGAAGGGATCTGGTTACAGATCCTCTAGGAGCCACTCTTGGGTTAGTGTAAAAGCCCCTCCAACCTTTAGTATAAACTCATTATCTCAGGGCATCAATTAGATGACTTTATCTTCAGGATGGAGGCCATAACAACTACCATAGGTCCCCAGAGCTTAGCTGATTGTCATACCTGGAATACAGACTCAGCAACCTCTGGTTGTTGAACTTTAGTGGTGGTACTCAGTACTGTTATTTCTTTGTTTCAAAATGTATTTGTGAGCAGTGTATCTGAGTCCCCCAGGAATGTCTGAAGAACCTTATGATTTTAAAATAAAGAGACATTTGAACCTGGAGAAAATCAAAATGAAACCTCCAGTTTTTGAAACATAGGTAGACAAATCACTCTAAGTCCCTACAGTATTGAGCAAGCAACCTTGGTACTACCAGCCTTCTGCACGGAGGAGATTAAAGTTCATAACCCTCTGAGTTCTATGAAATAAAATTTCAATGTTTAGAGACTGAACTTCTGAAACAGAGAAAGCAATATTTTCCTCCCTGCTGTGGTGGAATGAAGGTCAACAGAACTCTCCAGATAACATCCTTCAGATAACTAATGTCTTAGCAGAACTGATCCCTGGAGCATGGTTCAGAGCTAGAGCCATTGTCCCTGAAAGCATGAAAACTGGTAATTGACAGAGAAATGCTATTGTTTCCCATGTCTAGTGTTACCTTCCCAAGCTAGTTAGTTTGTTTGGATGCTCAAGGGACACCAGGCCATATAGATGGATTTTAGTGAGGCTGTCATGACGACACTGGCTCTCAGGACCCATACAGACCACAATGTCCCCACTGTGCCCAGGCCACCAGTGTTCTAGGGATAGGATACTCAGTCGTCCTTTGGCATCAACGGGGGACAAGTCCAAATTCAGTTGCTAAATTAAGTTGCCTTTTTATAAAACAATTCATATTTATCTAAACAGCACAGGTTTAGTTATCTAAAAGCCCACACATGAGGTGAGTCACACTGCCTCCCAGAATGTGATAAATGGGTCCTTTGAGGTACAAGAAACAAAACAACATTAAAAAAAATCCTTTCGCTTCAGGCTTCAAAATTGAGTACAGATAGGTTTTTTGTTTAATTGTATGAACATAAAAGCAATGAATTAAGAGATATGGAATATTAATGCTCTGCTTGAGCTAACAGGAGATAAAGACATTAATTAATTATACATTTTTTTTAAACTGTGAGAATGGCCTTCACTTGATTTTGAACCTAGCAGGAAATGATGTCTAGTTTGCACCATAAACAATGGTGGTCCTGTGATCTGGCTGCTGTCATGGTCTTCAGAGAAGAGGGCTGGAGAAATTTGGGTCCCAACACAGCACCCATTTCTTCTGCTCTGATCTAGTTCAGCAATTGATAGATCCACTGGGTGATAGCACTTTGACAATCATTAAACCACAGATGCCCAGTTGTATGCCTACACCTTTGCTTGACACCATGGAGGTCATGGTGATCCTTTGTCAACAATAGAAGGTTCCAGAGAAAGAGACCAGAGATGTGAAGAACACAAGACTCACTCTTCATGGTGATCCTTTGTCAACAATAGAAGGTTCCAGAGAAAGAGACCAGAGATGGGAAGAAGACAAGATTCACTCTTCTCTGTCACCTTCAGCCCTGTCATGTTCAAGCCAGCATAGCATGTTAGGACTGGAGTCTTCCCATAGAAAGAGCACGTCATACCACAGCGTTAGTTTCCTTACAATGGTTGGGTGTAGCATGCCCTTTGCAGAGACCCCAGCACTGTGGAGGTGTAGACTCTGGTTCACTAATGGCCCCTCTGTGTGCCTAGACCCCCTCATCTGGAGCCACAGCTGTAGTCTTGTGAGGCATTTTCCCCAAGCTTCCTGGTATGTGAATACAATGTACTGTATTATTCAGACATAAGGAAGAAAAAAATTCCTATTTTCAGGAAATAGATGAAAATTGAGATTATCACCTTAAGTGAAATAAAGCCAGAGACTAAAAGTAAAAAACCACATACTTCCTCCCTCACGTGATCTTAATATAAAAGACACAATGATAAAAGTGTAGGGATGTGGAAAAGAGATGCAGAAGGGGGTAGAGGAAGTGAGGTGAGTTCTCAGGGTGCAGGGTGCGCCTGGAGGACAATGTCCTAATGGAACATCACTTTGTAGAGCCAACACACAGTACAACCAATGCATAGCGCCTTATGAACACAGTGGGCTGTCATGCAGCCTATGGGCAGAAGGAGCTCTGCTAACTGCAGTGAGACAGGGGGATGGGACAGTGCCATGCTAGGCTCCCATGCTGTAATAGTTCCAGCCTGTATCTGTGTTCCCCTCAATTCTGGGGGCAGATGGCTGCTTTCTTTTAGGAAACCTTGGTGCTCTCTTTTTATTTTTTCTATATATCTAGATAATTCTGTATTTTGATCTTCTATGATGTTATCTCATATAGTTTCTTGCCCTTGAGTGATATGGGAACCATAATACTGATTCTGAGTCAAATTCAGTTATCATTATTTTTTTATTTTTATTTTATTTTATTTTGAAACAGGGTTTCTCTGTAGCTTTGGAGCCTATTCTGGAACTAACTCTTGTAGACCAGGCTGGCTCAAACTCACAGAGATCCGCCTGCCTCTGCCTCCAGTATGCTAGAATTAAAGGCGTGCGCCACCACCCAGCCAGTTATCATAAATTTTATGGATAATGAAAATGTAACTTAAAAAAACTGCCCCAAGCTCTATTGTGTATTCACTGCAAAAGAACCCAAGTGTGGCTCAAAGCTATTGGAGAAAGTCTACCACAGAAAATTCAGGTCATTGAGCGACAGAAACTCTAACTTCAACAGAAAAGGAATGTGCTGGATCATTAAGCAAGTGGCCAAGCAAAAGCTGGGCCCTTGAGCTGTAGGGGATGAGCTGGGGCCGGAGCCCATGGTCAGGGCATGAAAATAGTCACTGGTAGAAAAGCTGATGCTTCAAAGAATCTGACCCCGTTTTTATTTCCACCAATCTAAGGCACATGAACCCACTGGGAGCAGGGATAAAAGGTGCCTTCAAGATGGCTGGACCAAGGGGTTCTGCATCTATTACTGTATCTTCATCTTGTCTTCCCCATGACATTTCTGCTCCATCCTCAGGCAGCGATTCCTGGTGACATCTAGCTTGCTACTAGCATTCTCAGCTTATCCCTTTATTATCAGCAACCCAGCTGGGAGATACTGCGTGTGATGCCAACATCCCAACCCTGACCCTGGGAAACCTACACCAAACCTTCTGCTAATCCCGTGTGGTGGGACGGATCATATTCTGACGGTCTAGGCTCATGCCAACTCACCTGTGTGGAGTGAGGGGCACAGAATCATTTCCACCAAAAATAAATTGTCCAGTTGTGGTGTGGGGTTCCCAGGCATAGCCTGGGTTCTGTGAAGGGATGAGAGGGAAACCAGTGTTGACCTTTAAAGCCAACAGATGCCCCTCATAGCACAAGTTAGAGATACACGAGGAAGGCCATGGAGCCTGTCCTATCCCCCTCAGGACCGAGAGAGAGACGTGGGAATTCAGTGTCTAGCTGCTGTGTCTTTGGACACACCTCATGCTCCCGTTCATGACAGATGGTGAATAACTAGAATCAGCCATTTCAGCTTGGTTGATGGCCCTGAGAGGCCTGTTCTCTTCTGAGAGAAGGTGGATCTGGGGGAAGAGGGAGGTGGGGGAGGGGAGGGAAGAAAAATTGTAGTAGGGATGTAATATATGTGGGAAGAATAAAAAATACATAAAAAATAAAAGAATAAATCTTTAAAAATCAAAGCTAAAAGATTTTGGGCAGTAAACTGGACTCTGATAATTAAAACTGACCCAAATGAAAAGATGAAATAGACCTGAAGGTGCCAGTGAGGTCACCGCTCCCATCTTCTTACTGATGGATGCTTTCCTAACTCCGTTCAATAAGTCTTGTTAGGGAAGAGTGGAAAGAGCTGGAAATGCCCCCCCCCATTTCTGCAGGCTTGGCAACACCCACAAGTGTGCCTCATTAGGAAGTCTCAGAACCTGCTTGGCAACACCCACAAGTGTGCCTCATTAGGAAGTCTCAGAACCCTTTGAGTTCCCTACGGGGATTCACGATTGGTTTCCAGAGAAAAGAAGGGGAAAAAAAGGAATAAGCAACTGAGAATGCAAATTTGCAGCCCTTAAACCTAGCTCTGGATATGTAACAAAACCACCTGAAGAGTCTTTGGTAGAATGTGGAGTCCGTGCCCTGACTCCAGCTATTGTGGAGAACAATTGCCATTGTCTTCCAAGGTCAGAGATTGTACTTTATGTAGGGTATTTGTTACTTTTCTCACTACTGTGACAAAGTCCTTTATGAGAGTAACTATTTGTCATCTACCTCTCCATCTATCATCTATCTATCTATCTATCTATCTATCTATCTATCTATCTATCATCTATCCATCCATCTATCCATCCATGTATCTATCTATCTATCCATCCATGTATCTATCTATCCATCCATCTATTATCTATCTATCTATCTATCTATCTATCTATCTATCTATCTATCTATCATCTATCCATCCATCCATCTATCCATCCATGTATCTATCTATCTATCTATCCATCTATGTATGTATGTATCTATCAATCTATCTGTCAATCTATCATCTATTATCTATTATTTATCTATCTGTCATCTATCTCTATCTATCTATCTATCTATCTATCTATCTATCTATCTATCTATCTATCTATCTATCATCTATTCATCTATTATCTAGCTATATATCTATTGGTCTTTTTCATATAAATTCCATTTCCCTCCCTCATCTCCTCCCGCTTCCCTCGCCTTCCCCTCACACTCCACATCCGCTCCTCAGAGAGGTTAAGGCTTCCCCTGGGAAGTCAACTAAGTCTGTCCCATCACCTCGTGAGGCAGGACCAAGCCCCCTACCCCCACCCCTGTGTCTAGGTTGAGCTAGAAATGTACATTTTTACCATTTAGAAGGAAAAGTCCACTTTCTAGCCTGAAAAGACCCAGAATATTTCTCTGCTATGGCCGTGAGTTTCTGTAGCCTGAAATATAGGTATATTTGATATAGACGGATGCGCACAGACAAACAGAAAACAAGAGAGAAAAGAAAATGATGCTGTGAAAATTGAGTGATGAAGCAGGCATTAAGCAATGAAATGAGCATGAGCGAGTGGGGATGGACGCTTCTTAAAATGTCAAATGTCTGGAACAGACACTCATGGCTGTTACAGAAAACACAGGAAAAAAAAACCCAGAAAACAATAAATCCCAAATAGCAGGAATTAATCGCTCATGAAATTTTTATTTTAATGATTTACTGATTCCATTCTGCTTTCTTTAGAACAGTTCCACATTCGGTTTTAATATGGAGTAGGGAGAATACTCTTCATTAATCTTGTATTGTCTTCTTAATTATTTATCTTGATGTATTTTTCAGAAAAATTCGAAGCCCATTCTACAGTGTCATAAAACATACCGTTGAGATTTTGAGTGGGTCTGAAGACATATATCAGTAACTTCACAGCCATCCTTTGTCTACCGCCAGCCTTCATACTTCACTATTTTTAGTTTTCCTTTCCCCTACAGATTTTCCACATCACTTGCTAAGTTAGTTTTGGAGACTTTTGTTATTGAGGAATGTTCTCACTTTGCTCTCAGGATGGAGCTGTTAACCACTAACAGTGTCTCAGGAGATGTCAGGGGAGTTCCCCCGACGATCACTCCCTCCTGAAAGCGGCTTGAACTAAGCATCTGTTTATGTAATTCCCTGAATATTTGCCTAAGATGAATGTTGCCTTGCTGATGATTGACGCCATGCTCCATGCTTTGGTTTGCATCTGCACTTCATATAACATGGGCAACTGCATTTGCATAGCTTCAGTGTCCTCTCCTCACTTGCATTTCGTGGAGACCCATGGTCCACAGCTTTCTTGGCTCCTCAAATTAATTTTCTTGGCATTTTTTGTGTGCATGTTGAATTTACTACTCAGTGTATTACAATCGCCCTTACTTCCTTTGTTGCCAAGAGCATGCGTGCTTTTGGCATGTCGTCATTTTAAAAGCTTGTTTCTGAAGAGCGTATCCTGACGTGGACGAAAGCGAACGACACTGGCTGTGGGTCTCTTTTGCCCTTTTCCAGTGCGAGAGTAGATAGTTTAACACTGGAAAGGATAAGCCATAACAAATGCAGCGCACCTCTGGGAGGGGTTTGTTATAAACATATCTTTAGCTCTTTTCAGCTCCGATCCAGGTCCTTGCTTTTCTGCCACTGTGCTGGCACCAACCTTGCCGTTGCTGCCTTCGTGGGTGTGAGGTTTATGCAGGTGAGCATGGCGCGGAGGTAGTCAGCCTTGTCAGTGTCTTCCCACAGCTACTTCCAAAGAATGAAATCCCTGACAGAGATTCCCTCAAAACTAACAAAACAAATCACAAGGATTTTGCAAAAGCATTGACTTTATTTTTAGTGAATAATCCAAGACCTCTCGTGTCCCGAAGCACCACGAGCCATTAAACTGTAAAGCCAGAGAATTGGAGAATCAACTGTGGTGGGCATTGCTGTGTGTGTTCCAGAATGTGGAGGTCTGATCTGAGGCCAATACTTGAGAAACATGTCTGGCCACAGAGCTGGATGGAGCGGTGGGGCCTGGGACCTGGGGCTGGACTAGGGATTAGACTCAACCATGGTGTAGCCTGGGATAGCTGCAAACCTCCGCCCTCATATATGGGGCCGTAGTGAGAGACTGGGCTTTGCGGGAAGCTTGACACCTACGCTGACATTGCCTTCTCCCTCAGGAATCGGAGAGAGATGCATGCTGGGATGCTGACTACTCTTCCTTTTGCTTCAGTCCAGGACCCAGCCCATGAAATGGTTCAGTCTGTATTAGCGTGGATCTTCCCATCTCAATTAGCACAGTGTAGGAACTCCCTCCCCGACGGTTCCAGTTCCCAGAGGTTTGTGCCCTAGCGCCCTCTAGACCCTATGCTGACAGTATTAGCTAGCCATCACAGACAGAATTGTGTCAGGGTTTGGGCTCCTCTCCTGAAATTCCTAGATGTTCGTTTTGACTTGCTTTCAGAATCCCCATGCGTTAGCCAGGTGGCCATGGTGGGATTCCACAGTGACCGTCCTCAGTGCTTGGGTAATGTGTGCTCTTCAGCCCTGGCTGTTCTGTGAGACCCTCATGCTCTGTTACCAGGTTAATGTTCCTCTTTGTTTGACCTAACTGTCGCAGTTTTAAACGATGAAAGCAGGAGATAATTTTACAGATGGTTGGATGGCGAATAGTTCCATTTTGGTGTTTTCTTAACATTCATCCTTGTTCTCTTTTGTGTAAAATATTTCATAAGGCAGAGACCTGGCTGGGAGCCCGAGGCAAGCCTCAGGGCGGGAGGGGAGGAGTGGGGAGGACAGTGCAGATGGGCAGAGCTGGCCTGGAGGCTGAGCCATGGCCCTTGGCATAGAACTTCTTGTGACTTTAGATTTCCACCCTCTCCTGTGAGTCAGGGTTGCTTATACTTATGGAAAAAGAGGCTGACATTCGCAAGGAAAATCATATTATATTGTTAGTTTGTCGGTTCATCCACAAACCTTCTGATACCAAGATGAAATCGCTCATCAGAACCAGAGTAATTGTGCCGAGGAAGCCAGGGGAATTTGTGCTCTGCTTGTCTGAGACACAGTGTCTCAAGGACTTCACAGGTCTCCACCACACCTCATCGTTTCCCTTGCCTCATAGCGGGCACAATCCTGGGAGGACATCTTCAAGACTGTGGCGAGTCGGAGGAGATTCTCCTGAGGGGACAGTTGCTCTACCTCTACCAACAAGCTGAGGCCAACTCCTGCTAACACGCATGCACACATGCTTTTGTTTCTACGCAGTTTGCTTGAACTTCTTTTCTGAGGTGAAAATCTTCCACACTCCACCCTCCGGGTCCCTCTCTGTGCTCACCACGGCTGGGTGTGACCGTGGTTCCTGTTTACTGAGTAGACTTCCTGTATTGGAAGAGTTGATTACCCCTTCTCTTTAAACTGATACCATCTACTCATCTATCCTCCAGCAAGCTCGTACCTGGCAATTACCGTAAGTTAAGGCAGCATCCATTTTTTCTGTTTTCCTTTACTGAGAGTTTTAGCCAGGACTCTTGATAACGGCACCATTCTTGGGCTTTGGCTACTTGCGATAAATACCATCTCTGCTACAGTAAATGCCATCTCTGCTACGTCAGTTTGAGACCATCAGAGGACTGGTTGGAAACGAAGGTCCTGGGTTCTCTCAAATCATGACTTTTCAGAGCAGTACTAACTGTGCTGTGGCAAATGTGGAATTAATGGATTAAACAGGAAACTCACATGTATTTATCTTCAGGCTGTTCATTCTTGATTAATAGTTACAGACACGCTCTGTCAAAAGACGCAATTTTCTGAGTGTCAGCCTTATCTTAACAACCAGTGACTTTATGGTTATGATCTTCATTTTGTTTAGAGCACAATATTTATACAGTTGATGAAGCCAAGGCTCACACAGGGTAGGTGGCTCACCCAAGATGGTGGAGCTCACGCCTGTTAGGCCTGACATCGGAGTGAAATCTTCAGCGACGCCTCTGAATTTTGGCTCTGCTGATGGACCAGGGAATTCTGGAATGCAGGTGATGCCATGTTTCGAAAGTTTTAAAATGTGTTTTACTCAACTTGAGACACATTTTACAAAAAGCAAACCCTGGGGGAAATCAATGAAAAGCATTCCATTGATTTTCAGGGTGGATGAAAGGGCTGTGGTTACTGAGCCAGCATGTAGATGCAGAGTCTGGTGAGCGTCCCTCCTCCCTCCACAGCCTTCCATGGATGCTCCAATAGACTTCTGAACCAAGCTATGAAGCCCTCTGGTTCTGCTCAAATGAACCCCTGAGAATTTTCAAAAGTGGGTTCACAGACATGAAAGGATATCGTTCCTGTTCGACATAGGCTAATGAACAGCCATCCCAGAAATGACAATAATCACTCTTGTGTTTGTTCTAAATCAATATTTGTTCAAGGCTGCTCTGAGTTAAGCAGATTCCCTAGTCAGACTCTGCTTTCTGAGGCAGTGTGTATAACACATCCCCCTGGGGTCTCCTTTGCTGTCTTCTGTCATCCTGAGGGCTGCCCCGGTGGCCACTGCAGTGCCCAGCTCCTAAACTAACACGCTGCACATCCTATTGAGACTCCTGAGTCATCCACAGGTCTTACCTTAGAGTCAGCCTTGACTCTTCTGATCTGCCTGCCATACCAAGCAGTTACACAGTACCTAGCAGGCCTGGCTACTGTCCATGATATTCTTGGGAACTTCCAGGAAACCTAACGGGTTGTGGTTTTCCTGATCTCATGGATTGACTTCCTTCTACAAAGCAAAGCCTTAATATGGAAAGCGCAATGCCATGTGGGTGGTTTACCTATCCTCCGTGCCTTCGTTCTGCCCACAGTTTGTAGTTTCTCCCAACCTTTGTGATTCCTAACCCTTGTCTTCTAGAGGCAGCATGCTCCTTTCTCTGGGTGAGCATCTCTGCAGTTTTAGGTCACCTGTTCCTTTTGTTTAGTTAGTTGCTTAGTTCCTGTTGTTCATATTTCTCTCTCTTTCTCTGCCCCCCCCCATTTGTAATTGTTATAAAGTGCTGGAGGCTTTTCCCCAAAGTCTTGTGAAAGTTGCTGCACATTCTGTGTGGAAGGCTGTGCTGCTGTGCTTTAAGGGACTGCACTGTTTGCTCCGAGAATCCATGCCTGTGTCTCTCACTCTTGCAGCCTTCCTAGGACGCGTTAGCTTGCCTGACCCTAAGGTGGTGGTGTTGCTCTGGCATCTGGGTGTGGTCAAGGCCCAGGATACAGGTTTGCAGTTTGTGGATCTGTGCGTTCCAGCACTGTAGCCCTCAGCTGCAGTGCAGCTCAAGTGATTAAAATGGACCGAGATGCAAATCGGTTTCTCAGCTGCATCAGCAGCGTCTCAAGCCTCCGCAGGTCGCAGTGGTCTCTAGGATAGTGTGCCAAGTTACAGCCGCCCGTCCATTGCCTCAGAAGCTCCATCAGAAAGCACTAGTCTAGACTCTTGTGTCATTTTCAGGAAGGCAGCGTGGCATTGGCTGAGACTAGAGCCTTGTGAGTCAAATATGCCTTGTCCATGCTCTCCAGAAAGAAAGACAACGGCAGCCATGCTGAGGGGAGGGTGCAAGTGAGTCTCTGCTCCTCCACGGGACTCCTGGTGTCCCCAGTCTGTGTATTACTTTCCCCAGGGGGTGAAGGGGGCTCCTTGGTAGTGCCTTACCTTCACCATATCTTGCTTAGATTGCCCATTCAGTGCCGTTAGAACTCAGGTGCTTTCGAGGCCCACCACCCTGATTAGCTGCGCTTTCTACCTTCGCTCTGCTTTGCCTTTCTTTCAGCTGTTTGGGGAGTGGACCATAAGGACTGGTCTGTCCTGTTCTGGACATTTATCGAGCTGCCTGCTCAGCCAATTAGCATTTATTCAGCAACTGTATGTTTCAGGCCCATATGTCGTAAAATAACCAAAGTAGCGCTGAAAGCACATGAAATTGTCTTAGTCCAGGAGCAGAAAGTTTCCTTACAATGATCTATTTACTTACACGTTTGCACAATTCTCTGCACTCCCTTTAGACACGGAGTAAACATCGCTAAAGCAGGGCGTGAACATGAAGTGTGGACGAGCCTCTCTGAAATGACTCAGACCTCACAGAGGCGTTTGTTTCTTCTAGGACTTCCATGTCTGTCCTCAGTCACCTGCATCTTACTTCTGCACTCAGCACCGTCTCGTGGGGAGTTCTCCTAGGCATCCATATTCTTCCCACCCCCCCCCTCCACCTTTCCTTCCTTCCTCTTCTTGCTCCCACTCGGCCTGGCTTCTGGAAGGTGGGAAGTTACATAGTCTTGTGTTTGGCATCTACAGGGGAATATTGGCTACAGAGAATTTACTCTGCCTTTGGCCTCTACAGGGGAATATTTGCTGCAGGGAATTTACTCTGCCACTGTCCACCCCTCTCACCTGCATCTCCAGATGGAAACACTGAAAGTCAGAGGGAAACAGGGAATCTTATCCGGGGGCTCCCTGCTCCAGGACCCCACCCATCAACCCTCCAGTCTCTTTCTTGCCCACACTTCCCTCTGTCTGTTTCCTTGAGGAGAATGCTGTGCCTTGCATCCCTCTCAGCCTCATTCCCTAGCCTGCAAGCTCACCCCTGCCTCCCTCCATGCACTGAGACTCCACCCTTCCCTGTGAGTTTTTACCATGGTTTTAGATCCTAGATCTCTCTGTAACTCCTTTCTTCTCTTTCTTCCACCTCTGCTTCTGTCTCTAACACTATCTCCTTCCCGTGATCCTTCCCCAGGAGCAGCTAATGCTGCACCAGTGACCTTCCAATTGACCTCCATCCTTAGCTCTGGTCCACCCCGGGGACCTTTTCAAAGGCCCCTGTGCTGCTGACACCTTCCTGATCTTTTCCAGGTAAAAGTTTGTTACTTTCGACTCTCCTGCCTCCTTGTTTCCTGCCATCAAGTCTTGTTACTGCCTTCTGCCTTTCTCTGCCTTTCCTTCCTTTTCAGCACAGGTCACAGTGACTCCACCTCCCACAACATGTGTCAATGATCCTCTTACATTGATGCTTTATGAAGACATTATCTAAGCCTAAAATGTTTAGCAATTCCATCTTGTCCATATACGGAGCAATGTCCTGTAATGTAGTGCTTCAGGCTCTCCACAGCTCACCCCAGCCTCACTCTGAGCCCCCATCCTTCCATGACTGTAATATCCCGTGTACCACCCTCTAACGATGCCTTGGGTTTTCCTAAGCCTCTGAACTGTTGATTCTCTTTTCCCAGTCTAATATGATTTTCCTCTCACAAAAAATTTTCTATTTTCACTGACTTCTATGCCGAGGATCCTTCCCAGCTTCTGAAGCCCTCCGTGGTCCTTCCTCCCTCATCTCAGGACCCAGATTCCCTTCCTTCCCATGTCATGGGATAGTTTTTCATTTCTTCTCTATTTTCCTTTTCAGCATGAACTATTTGGTTCTAAAATTCTTTCTGCCAAGGAAACTGGGACTAGATTTTTAAATCCTTAGACTCGGAGTGAAGATTTATGTTTCTGTGCTTGTCCTCGGGCAAATCAGATATACGAGCCAGCGAGAATTTACTGACAGTTTTGAGTGGAACCAAACAAATCAAATGTACCAGACAGTAAAACAACCAATAAATTTTCACTTTATCTAAAATATAGTTCTAAAATCACTAATAGGATCAGGTGGAGAAGGTTTAATACTGCTAGTTCTAAATTTGATTTATTCCTTAAGACACACATCTCTTTGGAATATGAACAAACGTATGAATAACATCAAGGGCAGATTGTGTTAAGATGAACAAAGTGAGCAAGACTCTTGTAGGTCGGCTTCATTCCGTAAACTCATTTCCACATAATTTTGTTTTCCTCAAGAAACTAGCAATTGAATTAAAAAAATTCTGGTGTGGGAGGTCCTTCTGCCTATGTGGGTTTTTTTTTTTGTTAATTAATAAAGAAACTGCTTTGGGCCTATAGCACAGCTGTAGGGGAACAGAGTTGGGTGGGGAAATCTAAGTTGAATGCTGGGAGAAAGGAGGTAGAGTCAGGGAGAAGTCATGTAGCCCTGCTGGAGCCAAATAGAACTTTACCTGTTAAGCCACTGACTGCCATGTGGTAATACACAGATTACTAGAAATGCTTTAAATTAAGATGTAAGAGTTATTCAATTAGAAGCTAGAGCTAATGGGCCAAGTCACCTCTTTATATAATACAGTTTCTGTGTGATTATTTCAGGAGTCTGAGCAGCCGAAAAACAAAGAAGCAGCCTGCTGCTACAAAATTCCTTTACTAGTTCTGAACAAATGTAGTTAAGTGGCCAAAGTCCTATTTCCTTTATTCTGCACAAAGCTCTTTCCTCTTCATGATGCCAACGGAAGAGGTGACTGGACTCTGTCACCAAGTTCTGTTTCTTCCTTGCAGTTCTCACTTGATTGGGCTTGAAGTGGTGTTCACATGACCATTGTAAGAATTTCCATTGCATGATGGGTAGGAATACTGACTTCTTTCCGGGTAAGCCGTCACCTTGAGCTGCCTGTCCTCCTTGGCAAAAGTTTCACCTTGGCTGCTGTCAATCAACCAGCAACTCCCGTGTGTTAGATAGTGCAGGACATTCTACTCAACATCACAAGAGACTTCTCTCTGGAGACTTAAGTATGAAAGAGGAAAAAATTCCAACCAGAATAGTGCAGAAATATTTTTATTTTTAAAAACCCATTCTTTCCTTGCCTACAACCAGCTGACTTGCATTGTGGCCAGATTTTAGTTTGGCTCAGGTGCTGCTCCCACTACAGAAATCTAGAGGTGGGAAAGTACAGAAGACCCAGCCTAACACAGGGACTTTCATCTGAAAGCCAGAGACACTGCCAGCAGAAAGCAGACACATTTTATCTTCTCTTGTTGGATATCTTATGATGTTATGATGCCAGGGGTCACATTACTAAAGCCCCAGTTGAGAACCACTTTTAGCACAATGAAGCCCACCAAGCTTAGCCTTGTTCTACATTTTTGTTTATCTGCTTCAGCTATGTCTAGCTGACTGGCTCATCAACATGATGATGTGTTTCATGGAGACGTTTTCTTTTGTACAGGATCATGTACTTTGCCCATATTTACCCGGTCCTTTCTGCCCCTTCCCCCTTTCCCCTTTCCTTTACCTTTCCCTCCACCTCCCTGCTCTTCTCCTATCTCTCCTCTTCCCCCCTCCCCTAGTCCTCCTTATGACTCAAGTCTTGGTTCTACTTTCTTTTCTCATATGTAAGGGATTTTATCTATGTACATACTTACTTTCCCGAGTTTCTGCAAAGCAGTGCATACTTACTCTGATGGAATTCATTAGGCCCTTTTCTTAAGAAACAATTCCTCTAAAATTTAGCTTTTATTCAGGAGGTGTAATCCATGATAATAATCAAACCCATACTGTGCAAACCTGTTTCTGTTACCCAGCTCTGAACTTTTCCCTGCTGTGATTAATATCTCTAGCATAGTCTAAAAGTGCTGTTCAAAAATGAATATTTACATTTTGTGTATCTATTCCTAGACACGTTTTTACTTTCATGACAGTGTGTTTGTGAAGAGAGTTAAAAGAATCCCACCAAAAGGGTTCTACAGATTCAACGCAATCCACACCAACATTCCAACTGAAATCTTCACAGAAACTGAAAAGAAAACCTTAAACTTCGTATGGAAACACACACACACACACACACACACACACAAAACAGGGTAGTTAAGTTGTTCTGAACTTGGGGTATCACCATCCCATATTTCAAGTTGTACTATAGTAATATAACACTTCATGATACTGACATAATAAAAAAGGACACATTGATCAAGGAAATTGAATTGGAGACCAAGACATAAGCTCACAAATCCATGAACACCCAAGTGTTTCCAAAGAAGTCAAAAACTGAGCAATGGATTAAAGACAACATCTTCAACAAATGATTCTGGTCAAACTGGATGGCTGTATGTAGAAGAATAAAAATAGACATATCTACCACCCTGCCTACCACTCAACTCCAGATGCCCAAAATCTGATAAAAAAAGAAAGTATGAAGCAAACTTGAACTCGTTGGCACAGGAAAGACTTTCTGAAAAGAATCCTGATGGTGCAGGCTCTAAGGGCAAAAATTAATAAATGGGACTTTAAGAAGCCAAAGAGCTTTTATTCAACAAAGGACACCATTATTTGAGCAAACAGGCAGCCTATGTAATTAGAAAAACTCTTTACCAATATGAATGACAGAAGTTATGTATATCAGCAATATACAAAGGGCTCAAAAAGCCCAACTTCAAGAAAACAAACAACAAACACAAAGGATAGAACTAGATCCAGTTCCCAGAAGACAAAACACAAATGTCCAAGGAACACGAAAAGAAATCCTTAGCCACCAGGAAAATGTAAATTAAAGCTACTTTGAAATTTCAATTTCCCTAGTCAGAATGGTCAAGATCAATAAAATGAACGAGTTTCCTCAGGAACCTGGGAACTGATTTACCCTAAGATCCAGCTATACCACGTTTGGGCATATACCCGAAGCACTCTACATCTGTGGAGACATTTGTTTATCTGTGTTCATTTATGTTCTGTTCATAGTTATCAGAAACTAGAAACAGCTAGGATGCTCATCAACCAATGAATGGATAATGAGAACATGGTACATTTATTCAATGGGATACCATTCAACTGCCAGATAAATGGATGGGGTTAGAAACAATCATCCTGAGTTAGATAACCCAGACTGAGAAAGATAAACACTACTCTCTTATACATGGATGCTAGCATTTAAGATTGAGATGTGCGTTCCATTTAGAATAGCTACAGGGCAGAGGCAGTATGATGGCCAGTTTTATGTCAACTTGACACAAGCTGGAGCCATTAGAGAGGAGGAAGTCTTAGTTGAGTGTTGCAAGGAGGCTACTTGTTTGTTCCCGGCTGCTTGGCAGCTCAGACCTGAAATAAACACACAGAAACTATATTATTTAAATTACTACTTGGCCCATTAGCTCTAGCTTCTTATTGGCTAACTCTTACATCTTAATTTAACCCATCTCCATTAATCTGTGTATCGCCACATGGCAGTGACTTATTGGCAAAGTTTCTGCATGTCTGTCTCTGGCGGCTGTTCCACGGCTTCTCCCTGCACGCTACCTTCTTCCTCCCAGAATTCAGTTTACTTTTTCTCTGCCTACCTAAGTTCTGCCCAGCTCTGCTATAGACTCAAGCCAGTTTCTTTATTCACCAATGGTATTCACAGCCTACAGAGGGGAATCGCACATCAGTTGAGGAAGCCTTTCGTAAGAGCTGACTGTAGGCCAGCATGTAGGGCATTTTCTTAATTAGTGATGGATTGGGAGGAGTCCTACTCATTCCTGGGCTGACGGTCCTGGGTTCTATACCAAATCAGACGGGTAAGCCAATAAGCAGCACCCCTCCATGGCCTCTGATCAGCTCCTGCCTCCAGGTTCCTGCCCTGGTTGAGCTCCTCTTCTGACTTCGTTTGATGATGCACAGTAATGTGCAAGTGTTAGCTGAACGAACCCTTTCCTCTCCCAGTTGCTATGGTTATGGTGTTTCATCATAGCAATAGTAATCCTAACCAAGCTAGAAGGGACCAAGGGGAGGAGGGAATCTCTCAGGGAGGAGAATGCAGTGTTATAAAGGGAGACAGAGGTTAAAGGGGGTTGTGAGAGGTTGACCGAATTCTCTTTCCTGACAAATGCTGGAAAACAAAGTGGGAAATCAGGAGACCCGAGGCAGCTGAACACTTGAGTGCAATTTACACAAGGCTCGTTTTTATTATTACAGCTCTTTTGATAACAGAGTTATGAGTTTATGGTTCAATAGAGAAGCCTGACTCACAGAAAAGTATGTTCAAGGTTATATAAAGCACAAAAAATGTTATTTTTCTCCAGAAAAATGTCTGAGGTATGGGAACACTATCAACCACAACTATTCTCCAGAAACTGAGGAAGTCACAGGCATTCCTGTGTTCCTTCTCACATTTGTTGGCTTTCCAGACTCTCTTAAGAAATACCAACATCCGACATTTCCATGCCAAGTTGAAAATTCATTGCATCCTCACATAACCTGATTTCAAGCCCACAGGGTGGAGAATGGAGAGGTAGATTAGAGAAGGAAGATGGGGAGAGGTGGCAAGTGCCGATGGACTTTGGAAAGACCTATAAGAACTCAATACTGTAGATACTCCCTAAATATATATAGCTAAGTGGAGCCACCATATGATGGAGGAGACAATAACTCAGCCATACATCTTATGCCACCAAATAAAACCTCAGTAGTAGGAATAGTTTATATATATTTAGCCATCAAATGGGTTCTATAGATGCCCCTCCTGAACACTTTAGACTATTGAGAATGGTATTGGTTGCCCTCTCCAACATGGTAAGATCCTGCTGCTGAAGACAACACATCCTTATGGCATTGAACATGTAGAAGTATAACTGGTAACTGAAACAGGGCCCTCTATGTACCACTGGCTGGCCTGGAACTTATTATATAGACCAGGCTGCCCTAAAACTTGCAAAGACCCATTTGCCTCTGCCTCTTGACTGTTGGAATTAAAGGTGTATGCCACCATTCTTAGCCTGATATTGTTTATGAGTCCAACAATCTGAGATGACAAAGCTCATGGGACTGGTAAAAACCCACTACTATTTTTCTATAAGTGCACATAGAAATGAAACAACTCCTAATGACATAATGCTATACCCGGAGACCAGCATATCACTCAATAGTCAACAGAGAAGTTCCGTTTTCCAGTCGATGGCAATTATCAGCTAGATCCGCAGCCGGGACATGTGGAGTGAGTGGGTGAGGGGCTTTGCAGTGATCAGTCCTAAATGGGGTGTCTTTATCCTACCCCTTTCTTCAAGGCTCAGGGACCTATATGGGCGAAGGGATAGGAAGACTGTGAAGGTCAAAGGTGGTGAACAGTTTTAAGGAAACAGCGTGTTCCAGACACATGAGGGCAGATCCACACATGAACTCACAGAGTCCAATGGTGTGCATTGGATCAGATCAACAGCATGAAGGAAGGGGAGTGAGTGCAGAGTCTGACCCCTAACCGAGAACGTATTTGCACATGATCACTCTGGGACTCATGAACAATATCAGGCTAAGTCAGTTTCCTTCAGTGGGGTGGCACTGGGTACACCAGCTACACTCCAGGGCAGGCCCTGCTCTCAGGAGTAGATGAACGATACAAATCAGACACCATGTGCTTTATTAAATGACATTTTTATTTTTATTTTTAAAGAGAACATGAATGTAGGTAAGTCTGGATGGGGAGGATCTTGGAGGATTTGGAGGATGGGAAAGAATATGATAAAAACATGCTGTGTGAAATTCTCAGAGAGTCCATGAAGGGAATGTGGTATATGGTCCATGACCTAATAAGGAAGGAGGACAGGGCTTTGGGCATTCTATACCCCTCGCAAGTGCCATCTGTTGTCATGGTGAAGGTTTCATGAAGTCTTCTCCCCAGGCTTTGCTACCACACAGAGTTGACCATACTGAGCCACATGGTCAGCTCCAGCCCGGCAACCAGAGGCGAAACTTCGAGAGGAATAGTCATGATCACAGTGTTCAGCTCTCCAGCCCAAGGAAAGCTTGGTTTCCAGATTTCATTCGCTCTAAGAGGATTCCCAGGGCCCATGAAGTGGGTATCTAGAAGAAGCACATGGGAGGGAATTCAGGTAGGACACACATCTCACAGTGTTTCACAGAGCAGTTGAGGTTAAATCCATTCCCTTAGGACACTGAGCAAGATTGGGTTGCCTTTGAAAATGGTTTTGAGAACCTAGAAAGGAGGAACAGTACAGGGTCAGACCACAGTGGAGCAAGAGCTGGAAGGAACCAGACCCGAGACGGGTTGGCCCAGGAGAGATGACCACAGGTCCCTCCAGTTCCATAATAAAGAAAGATTGGAAGCCAGTGTGGTGTGGTGTTTTATGTGTTTCAGGATACTGAGAGTCAACTGTAGGCTTACAATGCAGGTCATGGCTCACCGTGAAGCCTCTCGCGGTCGCCTGCTGAAGGACTTAGGTATACAGCTACCTACATGTGCAGGTTTTCTTTAGGACAGCCTTGCTTCTGATTTCAGAGAACTTGGTCTCCCGTTCCACACTCCTCCTCCTTCCAGTTTACTTGCTCTGAACCCAGAAACTCCATCATCTTTCTGGTGACAGGAACTGAATTCTTGCCCTAGCAAAGTCTGGACCCTAAATACCCGTGTGTGTGCTGGATGGCCCTTTTTCTACCCATGCATGCGCTGGATGGCCCTCTTTCTACTCTCTTCTGGAACTTCTCTGCTGAACTTACTCCTCTGAGGACTTACATAAGCAAATGTTAAATTTCTCTAGGTCCATTTGCATCAGTGTATGAGTGCTGGATCTGCTCTCACTTAAATATCCCTCCGAAACGGAACCGCTCCCCAGCTGCTCCCCATTCCACAGCTCCCTTTAAAGTCCATTTCCTGAAAAGGAGGTCTATTTCTGCCTCCACATTCTCACCTCTATTTCTCTCCTGGGTACAAATCAAGCACCACTTTGACCAGCAATCTCGTTGGCACTGGCTCTAGCGAGGCTACCCGTAACTTTCATCCCCCAGGTCCCATGGTGCAGTCTGTTTCTCAGCAGCATTTGAGAGACTTGATTTCTCCTTGTCTGTGCTGGCTAAATTTGGTGAACTGCACCCGAAGTAGAGCACCAGCTGAGGAATTTCCTCCTCCAGACTGGCCCATGAGTATGTCTGTGGGCGTTTTCTTGGTCGATGATTAATGCGGAAGACCCCAGCCTATTGTGGGTGGTGCCACTCCTGGACAAATAGTCCCGTGTGCTGTGTTGGAAGCAAGCTGAGCAAGCCGTGAGGAGCAAGACAGTAAACAGTATTCTCCTGTGGTCTCTGCTGCAGTTCCTGTCTCAGGGTTTTTGGTTTCCTCTCATGATTAGCCTGTAGGCCAAATAAGCCCTTTCTTCTTCAAGTTTCTATCCAACATGGTCCTTACCACAGTAACAGAAGCCAATGAAGACACTCGCAAACACCCTTTTCCTGTTTTTCTGCCAGATTTTCTCCATCCCCACAGGCCTTTCGTTCTAGTGTTTTTTTTTTTTTCAGCAGATTCTCTAAAGGTCTGCATGGATTGAGAGTTGGTTGACCCTGACCAACTTCACTTCAACTTCACTTCAACTGCAGCTTCACTCAGACGCAGGACCACACATTCCAGTCCAACAGGAAGCTCTTTCAACGTCGATGCCTCGATCTCTTCCTGCGGTCGTGTTTCTGTTCTTCACTTGTTTAATTTCAGACACTAAAACAGAACCCTACAAATACAAGACGCCCATTCTGCTTGTTGTTGTGTTTTCAGAGCTAAAACAATGACTCGTTCACAAGATGAGTTCAATAATATGTGTTGAATAACAGAATGAAGGCATAAATAAATGAATAAATCTTGAGCAATTTGGGTCCTCCTGATCTCTTCGTTCAGAGTCATATAACTGGAGTGGACACAGGAGGCAAGTAGAAATACTTAAAGTTTGTTTATGTGTCTAGTTGCTGTTGTTGAAACACCGCAATACAAATATAAATATAAAATAATTGCAGACAAACTTGATATGGACTCACAAGGCACATTTTAAGATATCAGTGAATACCTTTGTTCCAGTAATTCCTGCTATGCCATGAACCGCACCTCCTCCTTTATTTCTCAAGCCCTCTACCCATGTGACTGGATTTGGAGGTAGGGCCTTTTCAGATGTCATTGAGGTTAAATGAGATCATAAAGCCAGGGCCCTGTGCCGACGAGTCTCAGAGAACTGTCCCTCTGCTCACTCTGTGTGGACCTAATGACAAAGTGACCATCCACAGGTCAGACCGAGCCTTCTCACCAGAGCCTCACCTTGCTGGCTTCCCAATCTCCTGCTTTCAGCCTGCATACTGTGAGGTGTTAACCGGTCTCTAAGCCGCTTGTCTGTGATATCCCTTAGGGCAGCTGGAGCAGGCAGTTACAGTTCCCTGCGCTTCCCTCTTTCTTCCTGACTTACCGGTTTCTTTGTTTCTCAGGAGTGGTGAAGACTCTTCCCAGAGTGAACCCCAGAAATGCAAACCCATCTCCATCACTCTTGTTAATCATCTGCCTCAACTGATCTTTTGTTAGTGTTAACATTGTTAATGTGGCAGACATGAATCTTTTCTGCTAAAGTTCTCCCAGTGAGTTCTAACAATTTGAGTTGTCTGCATGCCAGCTCCACACTGATGGTCCTCGCCTCCTCCACAGCTGAGGAGAGTCTGCAGAAGCCCTGCCTTTCCTCGACTGATCACCACACGTCTTACGTTCAGTTAACACCACATTTAATGGACTCTTCAAGGCTGGTTGAGTATTTATGAAGCAAACTGTTTGAGTCTCAGTTACAGCCATGCACCTCACAGCTCTGTTTAAGCTGGTCCTTTGCCATGGCCTCCATAGCCGCACTCCCCGAGGACGAGAGCAGGAGCTAAAGGAATGTGTTAGCGTGTCAAACTGTAGGCCTGATTTTGTCTTCTTGGTTGATGCTTAGGTCTGCTATGTGTCACAGGTGACTAGCTAATAAAAGGCTGATAAGGGGCACATATGCCTCTTAACATACTAAGTAGTATCCAGGTCCCAAATCACTCTCTCTCTCTCTCTCTCTCTCTCTCTCTCTCTCTCTCTCTCTCTCTCTCTCTCTCTCTCTGTTTTAAACAGACATATAATAAAGAAATAGACATCTAAGATTAAAAAAAAGATTTTTTTTCTGGCCCATGTCACAATCTCCATAGGTTAAGGGCCTGTCTATAGGCCACTTCTGGACAGGATGGTGCACGGCTAGAAATTTTCTGGGCCTTGAAGCTCTCCGTCACCCCTGGATCCTGAGTGAGAATGGCCCTGCAGGCAAAGCTTTGGAGCCTAGCTTGTAAGTGCCCCTGCAGCAAGTCTGATATGCAGCAAGATCTGAACATTTGCACTTGTGTTGGTTTGTTTTCTCAACTCTATCCAAGCTCAAGTCATCTGAGATGAGAGAGCGTCAGCTGAGAAAAACGCCTCCATCTGATTGGCTAGCGGGCAAGGCTGCGTGGCATTTGATTGATGAAAGATTGTTGCAGGAAGGCCCGGCCTTCTGTGGGGAGTACCAGCCTCAGCAGGTGCTCCTGGGTGGCATAAGAAAGCAGGCTGAGCAAGCTGTAGAGACCACACATGTGCCCAGCCTTCCTCCGTGACATCTGCCCCAGTTTCCTGCTTGGACTTCCTTGCATGATGGACTGTCTGCTTTAAGAGGAAATAAATCCTTTCTTCCACGAGTTGCTTGTGCTCGTGATGTTTATCACAGCAACAGAAGGCAACCAGGACGGCATTTTTACTAAACTACCGTTAGCTGGTTGTTTCTTGCCCCTTCCCTTCCCTTCCTCCCACTCTCCTTCCTCCCCTTTCCCTCCTCTCCAGTCCTTCACTTCCCCATCTCCTCCTCTCTGTCTCCCTTCGGTCACACTGTCCTGTGATGGTTGAACGTCAGTGTCAGCTTGACTGTGCTATCACACCCATTTTCAGTCAGATATTAATTTGCACATAGGCAGGAAGGTTTTTTATAAATGTAGGCAACACAATTATTGGAGATTCGAGTGCCAGCTTCAGCGTTCCCTTCAGGGTTCGGAAGAAGACCTACAGCAAACACAGGACTTAGATCTGAGGGCGGAATGAACTCTGCACTCTGTACTTTTCTGTATCAGTTTCTCTATTCTTCTCCTGCTGCTCCTCTCTTATTCTGTCAAGTTTCCAGTTTATATGCACACACAAAATAAAGCCTGTTCTCTGAGCTGGGACATCCCTTATCTTTGATGGTCCCAAGTGTGATCTATATGAGAGACTCCTTTCCTGACTGTAAGTCCTGCCAAGTAGAAGATAGTTGCAGGGAGGTGGCTTCTAATGTATCTCAGGGAATGGAGTGGAGATTAGACTGAGATTAAAGGTGCATATTACTATAATCTGGTCTGCATGACTGACCGGTGGGACTGTTTCTCTCTCAGATCTTTAGGCGGTCTTTATTTATTGACATACAGTTGAAATGCCACTACAGACTAGTTTATTACACAGTTTGGCTGTTCATTGGAAGTTGCTTTGGTTAAAGATTAGACCAGTGGAAAGGTAAAGCAATTTTCTTTAAATGAGTCAAAGGACTCAGTTATACACGGAAAGCCTGGCTAAGTAGGCTTCTCATTGGTCAATGGGGGATTAAGTAGATCAGAGAGGCCAAGGTGTGTCAACAGAGGTTAGAGAAAGAGCTGCCAGTTCTCTCACTGCCTGAGCGGCAATGAACAGGTGAGGTTTAATCACTGGGCATAAACACTACGTTGTGAATGTTCACTTTGGTTTCTGCTGGGCACTGAACTCAAGTTAATTCCTTAACATTCAAACAATGAGCCAAGCACATTTAAAACACAAGGTCCAATTTCATCATTTGTAAAATACCTTTTCATAGCAAAATTCCTTATATTTGAGTGACTCACAGGTCTATCCAGGAAATTAATAAATGCATTCGTTTTTATTTTATTTGTCACTTTTGAAAGATCAGTTTATAAAGTGCATTCTCCCTTAGGAGAAAGAGACCTTTCCTAGTGTCTAGTCACTTTTTATTGTGATGTCTGACAGTTTGTTGGACTTTGATGGGGTGATACTGCAGGATGCAGTTGAAGTTGGGTACCCGTCTGACTGAAGAGTTCACCATAGTGGGGACTGAGCAGTGGAAAGAGGAATAATTCATGCTCATTTATCACATTTACACCAGTATTGACCAAACATGGACGAATCTAGAAAACTTATCAGAGCCATAGCTATTTCAGTAGACAATTTTGTTTTTTGGTGCAGTTTGAATCCTGTGGGGGCCCCTGTGCTGGAGTAACCCACAAGTAGGCATTTCATTTGGCAATGATGGTCCTTCCCTGCTGGCCCATGGGAGCATCATGAGGCTTTGTCTCTTCAAATGCAAGGAAGGAAAAGAGCAGCAGGTGCTTCCCCGGATTTAGGCTGCAGAGAAAGCTGACATTCGAGCAGCATTAAATGTTGGTCTGCAGCCAGGTGTGTGAGTCTCCTCCCGCCTCAGCTGCCGCCGAGATGCTCTCTGCAGCAAAACTGCATGTGGTGCTGGGATTGTATACCACATGGTCAGGGGGCAAGGAGATCACCTGACTTCTGCAGTTTCTCCTGAGTATATGTGTGTGTATCTGTGCAGTGTGTGTGTGTGTGTTGTGTGCGCGCGCGTGTGTGTGTGCGTGTTATGTGTGTGTTTATGGGTGTATGCATGTGTTAGTATGTATACATGTGTGTGGTGTGTGTATTAATTTGTGGTATGCTTATGCATGTATTTGTGGCATATATGTATATATGTGCATATGTGTGTATAGGTCTGTAGTGTGTTTGTGTCTGTGTACATACATGTATGGTGTGTATGTGTGTATTTTTGTTTGTATGTGTGGTATGTTTGTGTGTATATTTGTGCAGTGTGTATATGAGAGTGTGTGGGTGTTTACGTGTCTGTATGTGCCTGTGTAGTGTAATGTATGCATGTATTTGTGTGATTGTATGCATGTGTGTGTGGTGTGTGTGACTCAGATAATCTTGTGCAGGTTTTTGTTCATTCCTTTAAGATGCCAAGTGAAGTGTTTTTGTTATCATTTTAGTGACTAATCATCCAGGCAGAAGTGCTCATGGCATTAACTGATTGCATATATGAGAGCAACCATGAATCCCGTCATGAAAATAACGGGATTCTCCAGAACAGACCTCTGTCACCTGTCCCCGGAGACAGAAATGACCACACTGACATGAGTCTGCACATGGAGGTTGTGTCCGTTGATTCCAGTGTTGGGACTCAGGAGACTTTAAAGTCATCCATTCTCACTACTGTGTCAGAGGTTGTAGTTACTTAGTAGTAATTAGATAGATAGAATTATGGATTTTATGTATGGCTATATATGTTCTTGCATATATAGTATCTGTAAACATAGGGTTGTATAGAAATATGTGTACCTCTTTATAATTAATGTCCAAACATATACAGAGCTACATGAATGTCTCTCTATCCATAGCCATACATAGAGATTTAATCCCCATGTCACATTAATGTTGTCTTATGTCCTCAGTCTGTGAATAACAGCTCTTGAGTGAAATCTATCCTGATGTCTGAATTGTAAATGAGAATTTGTGAGACCTCAGCCTGGCCTAATATTTTATACGGTCTGTCTCCTTTTGCACCACTGTGGGAACAGAACATCTGTAGCAGAGGCCACGCTACCTGGAAGCCTAGAGTATTTACTGTCTGGTCCTTTGCAGAGAAGTTTCCCGACCTTTGTTTTACTTTAACCCGGATTTACCCCCACATGCCTGTGCGCTGTTTGCTGTTCTTTCTGTGCACATGTCTAGGACGACTTCCCTTTTGACAAAACTCCTCTCTTTCTTTCTGTGTGGAAGAAGGATCAGAGTTTGATCCCCAGCCCCCCTGTGAGGAAGTCTGATGTGGTAGGGCAGGCTTATAATCCCAGCTCTGGGGAGGCAGAGGCAGCAACTCCCTGGAACTTTTTGGTCAGCTGGTCAGCCTAGCCTGCTTGGAGATCTCCAGACCAGTAAGACACCATGCCTTAATACAAGGTGGATGGCGCCAGAAGGCACATCTCAGTTGACTCTTACTCTCTGACTGCCATAAACACATACACACATATACATATATTCTCTCTCTCTCTCTCTCTCTCTCTCTCTCTCTCTCTCTCTCTCTCTCTCTCTCTCTTTCCACCTCCTTCCCCCTTCTCTTCGCTCTCTTGGATGTGATTTTAAGTTCACTGGGCTTAGAGTCTGAGTCCAGCATCTGTTTTTTAAAGTGCCCCTCAATGTCTTCTGTCTTCTACTTAACTCACTTAAAAGCCAGTATCCGACTTCTTGTTGCTCATTTGAAAGTGATGAGGGGAGGGGTGTCACTCCACCCCCAGGCCAGCTGCTCCAAGATCTCTGATTTCTTCCTTTTCAAATGGCTGTTTGGCTATGGTCTGTCGGGGTGTAGTTTTCTCTGTATTTCCTCTGCTTGGTGTGGGCAAGAGAGCACGTGACGTCGTCCTCAGCTTGTAAGCAGACAAGATCATGCCCTAGGGAGTGCTTCCTCAAAAGTCATTGGCTAAATGGCTCAAAATCCTACCACACTTCTTCCCCCTTTTTTCTAAATAAGAAGGTTCTAGTCCTAACATGAAACTGTCTACAATAAGAACAACTATCAAGTATTGTGTAGAAGACAGAAAAGGTGATAGTACAAACAAAAACAAAACTATAACCAACAGGAACAGCTTTAAGCCAGAAACACATACTAAATGTCCAGGCCGTGGGTAACTGGCAAATAACAGATATTATTCCAATAGCTGTCCTGGAAAGGCTAAGTCTTGTACCTGATATGCTCTGGCTAAGATAATGAGAAGATTGTAACTGTAATCTAATCTTAATCCCATCAAAGACCTGCGAGGGAAAATAATATCACCTGAGTAAGAAGGAAGTGCAAGCAAACGACTTGCAAAAAATGCAAGCAATGACAGAAACTGGCTGCCTGGACAGTCGCCCAATGTTTCTTCGTAACGTTGGGGTTAGCAATTTTGGCTATAGGCCTAGACTATCTGACAGACCATTTTCAGAAGCAGGAACATTTGCAAGTCTGTCCTACACTGTCTTGGATTAAGCAGTCATATTTCCTTGTATCCCACTTGTCTGGATTGGACAGTGTACTTATTGTCAGTAATCAAGGCAAGGGCAGTTCTTTGCCCGATAGGCCAGTTTTGCCAAGAAGAAAATAAGCTTCACGTGGATTACTTTCATTTTTTAAAAAAATAAGCTAATAGAACTTCATGTATGAGCTGTCTCAGTGTCGCTCCCACTTCCTCTTCCTGTCAAACTTCCTGTGTGCCCCTTCCCAACGATCTCTTCTTTGTTATTGTTAGATACAAGCACACACATATGAACACATGTATATACAGCCTACTGAATCTATTTAATGTTTCTCTTATGCATACATGTCTTGGTCTTGCCTCTTGGACAACTTACTCGAGAGCTTGTCCTGGGGAAAGCGAGCCTCTCTCTCAGCAGTCATGAACCCCTTATAGCTGCCATGTAAAGTTTCCTCTCTTTGTGCTGATATGTCAACTGATGCTTTACCCAGGCTTTTAGCGATGCTTTCTGGCACGTTGATCGATGCATTCCTTTTTAATATCTTCGAATAGGAGTCCAATTGCTCCTTGAAATTTAAATTACTTAGTACTTGAAATATATTGATTGAAAAGCTTTCTCCCTTGATTAGTGCTAAGCATGACTTAACAGTTTTAATTGATTTGAAGAAATTTTCCCTGGATGAAGCATCTGATTGGTTGCAGTAGAATGACTGCTAAGGGTTGCTTTATTTCTACTTTTTAATTTAACCGTGTGCCAAAACATGAAAAAAATTGCCTTGTCCTTCAATTCTACAAATGGGATGATTTTAATCTGGAAAATATATATTGTAGAGTATAGAATTCATGTGTAAAGAAGGTAAATATTTAGATCAATTAAAATATTCCAGTCAATTTGATGAGTTACATTTTATACTCATTATCAAGACAGACACACAGAAATTGACATCAGGGTTAGCACTTACGATGTCTCAAATTCGGAAACTACTCTCAGTGAGTGGGGGGCTTTCCTACCTAGAGTGAGCTGATGCAGTTGAACTACTCAGGCGAGCAGCCTTCCTTGCTGCGAGGTGAAGGGCGCTAAGGAGAAAAGGTCAGGAGAGAAGGTCGGGCAGCACGAAGGGGTGATTGGCAGCTCAGAGATAGCGCTAGTTAAATTGCCCACTCTACTGTCTAGCCTGACATAGCCCTGTGACGGCAATTCATCACATAGCAATTGTCCTATGTGTCGTTCTGTGCTCGTGAGCAAGCCTCTGATTTAAAATGTCACCCCTGTGGACCTTCATCCCTCTAGAAGCACGGAGAACAGGTACACGAATCTTGTTTTTTAAAACCCGTTTGACCTCCACGTATCTTGTTTTTGATAAGCCAGTGTCAGAAGTGGGTTCATACACTAAATTTTACCATATGAATGAGTTTAAATTGAATTCCGAGAGCGCACAGGAAGTGTTTGCGTTGGTACTTGCCCTAGTAGGATGGAAAGATGCAGGGATGGCCAGTATCAGAGGAGTTTAACCTTAGGTTAGGGACCTAGAAAAAAAAGTAGTAATACACAGAAACGACAGAAAGAGGTTTCCTCAATAACTTAGCAACAGTAGGCAGATGCGGTGAGCTCCTAGTCCTGGCGATGTGCCCCTCCAGTGGAGGAGGGAGCCAAGGAGAACGAACTAGTAGCTGTCTCTGTCTCCGATGGATGCCATTAGAAGGACAGGAAGCAGTTAGAAGAATAATTAGAAGCTGACAAAAGCGCATCTGGTAGCAGCATTTTATGACTCCCCCACCGCTAAGAATGCTACTTGCAAACCATAGACATTGTAAGAAAGCTCGGTTTGTGCTAATCCCCCAGTGTTAGTGTTACCTCCCTCCCCTGATCTGCAGTGCAGCCCTGAATAGCGGGGCCCAGTAAATGGCATTTCTGTTTCCAAGGACACACTCATCTTTCTCGTCGAGCGTGCCAGCAAAGTCTCATTTCCATCCCACTTCCTGTCTTAGTCTTGAGCAACTGAGCTCCGCCACCGCATTTAATTCCTTAGCCAGGTCAGATGAAAACAGGAAAGGATGGCAGGTAACTCCCCGGAGGAGGTGTGCACAGTGGCGTGGGATGGGTGTGCTAGAAACGAATGTGTTTACAGAAAATCACAGAGGAAGAACAACACCGTGGGAAGAAAAGGCTTAAACAAGAACAAAGGCATGCTGGCTGCCTCACAGCTAAAGAAGCTGCAAACTAAGAGGGGAGCCTGGGGAAGAAGGGGCTGCCTGGGCAGATAGTCTTCCAAATGTCCTCTCTGCGAGCACACCAGGCTTACATCCAGTGTTTGTGCTTCTGTCCTCATTACGTCCTGGGGGACTTTGGCTAAGGAATGTATGTACTGGTGGCTTCAGGTTTGAAATGTACATATTTTGGCCTTTTCTAAAACAGTTTCATGAGAGAAGAGAGCAAAGACCTGAGCAGTGCAGGTCATTGTGAAGACCAACGGGGCTCCAGTTCTGTGTTCTCACATGCAGGGCTGTCCCTCTGGTGAGGCACAGTGATGGCAATGGGTATGGCCGGTAGTCTGCAGGACTGACCTGTGGAGAGATGTCAACGTATGAAGTGTGAGGTAGTTCTGGGAGTGTGAGGCTCCAGGATTTTAGTCCGACAGCTGTTTGAAGGCCCCGGGTTAGTTCTGATGGTCCCATTCATCCGTAGGAAGTGACAATCACCAGTCAACTGCCCGACAAGAGGGATCTGAGGTTTAATGTTGGCACAGCACAGGCCTGAGAGGAACAGAAACATGAGCTGTAGATGCCCGAAGAGCAGACCCCAGATGCCAGGTGCTGTGGTTCAGATGTAAAATGTCACCCACATCCTCATGTATCATAACACGTGGTTCCCAGATGGTGGTTCTGTTTTGGGAGATGTGGAAGCTTTGGGAAGCAAAGCCTAGCTGGAAGAAGTCCATTTCTGGGGGTGTGAGCCTGACCCCGTTTCCTATCTGTCTTTGCTTCCTGATCTGTGTAATGTAACAAGCCGTGCAATCTGCTTCCTCCAGAACAGCCAGAGTCCCAGCTGCTGCACCTTCCCCACCATGAATCTCAGAGCTAGAACAACGTTCCTCCTGCCCCAATTGCTTCCTGTCAGGGTATCCTGAAAGCGATAATGTTCAGCACAGTGGTTATGTGTCAAATGCAGCTCCAGGTGTCTGCCCAAAATAGAGGTGCTTCTTAAGAAGAGTGGAGACTGGTCCTAGGGAGGATGAGACCCTGTCTGATCCATCATACTAAAATAAAAATAGGGAAGCTTCCTATATGGGAGCTTGGCACAGCCAGAGACACGAAGAACAGAGAAGAGGACTGAGTTAAAAGTGTATACAAGGATCCTGGGTTAGCCTGCTAAAGCTGCCGGGACAAAATGCTGCCGTTTGTTGGACTAACCAGAGTGGACTTACTCTCTCAGCTCTGAGGCTGCAGGGTGAGAGCCAGGAGAAGCAGCAGTGTTTCTTCCCAGGCCTTGCTTCGTGTGTGGCCGACAGCCTTTGGCTCTGTCTTCTACATGCCCTTCTCTGCCTTTTGTGTCCTGCTCTAATTTCTTGAGAGTTCACCAACCACACTGGATGCATTCTCAGACTAAAGGTCAGATTTTTGACAGGATTACTTTTGCAAAGACCTTCTCCATTACAGTCATATTCTGAGATTCCAAAGCTGCAGGGGTTCAGGCCACAACTCAACACATAGCTGGCCTAGTGACCCTCATGGAAGGAATCAAGAAGGGGAGCTGGGTTCAAATCTGCATGTAAGTTCCAGTGGTTGACTCCTCCACTGCTCTTGGAGATCCTCATGAGAAGTGTTTTGTCTCTCAATGTCCGTTGATTCCTTAAACATTTGATAACCACGGAGTGTTGAAGCAGAGGGGTTTCAATCTGGGCTCTTCTTGGTAGGGTACTGTTGAGAGTGAGAATTGATGCTGCGAATGCATGAGGCTGCATTTTGCTGGTCAGACTGTCTGTGTAGGCTCAGCTTACAGGGTAGAGAGTAACATTTGCCCCTTAAACAACACTCATGTACACAGGACAGTCATGGGAAAGAAGCGGAGAGAGAATTTGTGGTCAGCCCTGAAACTAAAAGACGTGTACCATAGGATTTGAACCTATTGGCTGGAAAATGCAATAGGAAAGAATTTGGAGGATATTAAATTTTTCTTTTGAATTTACTCTGCTAAGAACTTGAATTAATCTTAGGTCTCACCAAGAACATCACAGTTGTGACTGCTCCTCATAATTATAAGTTAGTAAGAAATACTGAGCAAAGTTAGAAAATACAGAATCTAAAACCAGTTTGAAAGGAAGAGTGAATCTCTTTCCTCTTCCAAGAGCCTCTTCTCTTTCTTCCTTATTTTATTTTAGATTGACATGTGATTATATAAATGTATGGGACACAACATGGTATATGTGTGTGTGTGTGTGTGTATGGGTGTGTGTTTGTACATACCTACATGCGTGTGTGAAGGTATCCATGCACATGTGTTGTGAATACCTGCAGCTACATAAGCGTGTAGAAGGCAGAGGACAAACTCAGTTGTCTTTCAGGTACTTCACTCTTCGTTCTCAAATCAGGGTCTCTCACTGGCCTAGAACCTTCGAACAGACGAAGCTGGCAGCCAGCAAGCCCCAGAGATTGGCATGTTTCCACTCACACACCATCCGTACCTGTCAATTTTAAAATAATACCTGGATTCTAGCGATCAAAGTCAGGTCCTCATTGATTGAGTCAACTCCTCAGCTTCACAGAAGAATGTCTTGCTACCTGCGTGATTGCATCATGATCAGATACACAAGCATTTGTCCCAGCAGCTTCAGCAAGCTGATCCAGAGTCCTTGATACAATCAGGGCACGGCAATACCATGTCCTAATTTAATTGAACAAAGCTGTTCTTAGCTTCTTAAAATTTGCCCGGATGTCCCCAAAGTAGAAAACCTGCTCCTGGTCCTTGCTCGTGTCTCTTCATGGTCTCAGTGCACGTCTACCATCAGAACACACAAAGGCCCTCTCACTCACGCTCTTCAGTACCAACATCTGCAGTGCCACCATAATAAGTGGCCTTGTCTGCAGTCCCTGCATTCTCAAGTGTTGGTTTTTCATGACTGCAGATAGTGTTATAAGGGATATACTTGGGCCAAATACCTTTGCCAGACTTTGGTTGATTGATCATTGTGTTACAGATCCAACCCAGGGCTGACAACACAGGCCAACTCTCTATCAGTGAGCTGCATCTCCAGCCTTTTTGTAACATAAAAAAAACCCCATATGTATGAGTGTTGGATCTGCAGGAGGTCAGAACTGGGAGCAGTCATGTTGGTGCTGGGAGTTAAACCTGGGTCCTCTGCAAAAGCAGCCAGTGCTCTTAACTGCTGAGCCATTTCTCAAGCCCATCTTTGCAATGTTTTTAAAAGCAAAAGCCATAATATTGCCTTGACAGTAGATTGTCAAAACAGAGTTTAATTTGGCTTAATAATTTTGATTTGCCATTTCAAATTCAACCTTAGAAATGTATATGTATAAATTCTCAAGAGCACACCGTGAAGGTGCTGCTTCCCTAAGCCCACACCAGCACTCTTAGACAATCTGTTCATTAGGTTAGAAAGTAGTACCACTGTTACTTTAAAAAAATGCTTTATATATTTTCATGTTCATGAGTCTAAATGCACACATGTCACAGTATGCATGGGACACATAGGTGCATGCATGCCACAGTATGCATGGGAAATTTCTGTGCATGCATGTTACAGTATGCATGGGAGGTTTAGGTGCATGCATGCCACAGCATGCATGGGAGGTTTAGATGCATGCATGCCACAGTATGCATGGGAGGTGTAGGTTCATACATGCCACAGCATGCATGGGAAATTTCTGTGCATGCATGCCACAGTATGCATGGGAAATTTCTGTGCATGCATGCCACAGTATGCATGGGAGGTCCAGGAAGACTTCAGATGCTGGACCTCACCTCCTCCCTTGTTTGAGAATGGTCTCTTACTGTCCATCAGTGTGTATCCTGTGCTACCTGGATCATGGGACTTGGGGCTCTCCTATCTCTGCATAGAACACTGGTACTTGAGATGTGTGCTGTGGTGCCGAGCTTTACATGCGTGCTGGGAATTCAAACTCAAATCCTTATGCATGCACAGAAAGCACTTTACCCATTGAACCATCTCCCCAGCCACAGCCCTGTGTTTCATTTGCATTTCTTTAATTTTGAACGACTAAAAGTTCTATATCATATTTTATCAACCCTTAGAGAATTTCATACAATGTATCTTGATCATATTGTCTCCCCACTCCTCCCCAGATCCACCAGACTCCCCATTTGTGTTTTTTTTTTAAATAAGAGATTATCTTGATGTAGTTGCCCTGATTTTATGACTTTCACCCTTTCCTCCCCATTCCTTGAACCATGGGCATAGAGGTTGTAAGTTTGTTTATTTGTGGGTGGGCACCCCAGTTTCTGTGTTTTTTAAAAAATGATCTCTATCTGCTTCCAAAGCTTCTTTGATGAGAGCTGAGAGCTATGCCTATCTCTGGGTATAAGATTAGCCTTTAGAATACAGTTGGAGATTGTCCTGATTTAGGATGGTGGCAGCAGCAGCCTCTCCTCTAGGTTTAGTGACCCCATTATACACAGGTAGTTGGCTAAGTTTACTGTGTCAGGCATGAGCATGGTCTAGTCAAGCGTCCCTTACATCCAAGTAGGTGATGATTGGTTACCCCAGAACAAAAGTACTACTATTGCACCTTTTGAAATAGATTTCCATACTGGCCACTGCTGTGTTTTGTAGGCATTACAACCAGATAGGACTATAGATTGCTATCTCCCCGGGCAGCTTATGTAACTCCTGAACCTAGAAGAGTCAGTCCTTGGGGAGGAGGAGGCTCCCATTGCAGAACCAGATCAATTTCTTCGAACACTGTGTCTGAAGTGTGTGGAGTCTTCAATGATAGGATTTCACCACCTTTTCCTGGGATGCCCTGAGGGCCATGGTAATAACCTATATTGCTTTGGGGGTTTCACTGGGGTCCCCTTGGTTTAGAGTTTTTGATGGCCATGTGCATTAGTCTTTGTGTTGCTGTGACAGATGCTGGAGAGGCTAAGAGAGGGTGTGAAGGGCACCCCCCCATGATCTCAGCTCATGTTTTCATCTCATGGTTGACTCACTGCACTGCTGTGGGCCCTGCATGGACCTGCATCATGTGGACCCTTGCATCATGGCTGCAAGTGACTGTGGTAGAGCAACACTGCCCACATCATGACATGCAGGAAGCAGAGACAGGCAAACGGGAAGGGGCTACAGCAAGCTACCACCCTCAGGGATACACCCGGAGTGATCTGTCCCAGGATACTGACACATGGGTTACCTATACTTCAGCTCTCTCTTGACCCACCAGTCAATTGTGTCTGCTGTCTTCTCTGGCCTTTATTTATTTACCTACCCTTCCGTATCTGAGAATTCACTTCTGTTTCACCTTTATTTATTGTTTATAAAATTTTAGGCTGTGAAATGTTAAATCATGAAAGAAGATGGTGAATTATTGACTAGAAATTTTGTATATAGTTTCAATATAGACATTTACATTCTTTTTATCTATCTATTTATTTATTTTTTAATTTTTTTAAACATCGAATTTGTGTTTGCTTAGTGTGTGTGTATACACGTATGTACACACATGCCATGGCATGCGCGTGAAGGTCATATGACATACATGACTCAGTCCCATTCTTTTACTGTAAGTGTCTGGGAGTAAACTTAAATCATTAGGATTTGTGGCAAATGACTATACCTGTTGAGCCATCTTGCTGGTCCTAAAAATTTTGCAATATCAAATTTATTAGTGGGACTTATGGATTGTGTGTGCTAATTTTAAAAGCATTTTTGAAATTACTATTATAAATAATTTATCTATGAATTTCCTTCTAGAACTTTTGTGATGTGAGTTTAATCTCAAATGATCTTTGGTGGGATGAGGACAGGTTATATTTTCCTTCTAGTCAAACAGAAACCTAGCCATACTAATCTGAATAATCCATCAGCTCATATTGATTTAAAAACTTCTTTATCCTAAGCCAAATTTTTATATATCCAGGGTCAGTTTTGTACTCAATTTAGCTTTAATGATCCAATTTATTTTCCAGCAGTATCAAATTAGTTTTAGTTAGTTTATCTCAAAAGTAGGGCTTCCTACTTAAGGAGGGCACATATATGGGGGTGGTGTGAGAAAAAGTTGGTGAGGTGAAGGGAATGTTGTCAAAATTAGATAAAAATGTAAAAATATGAAGTGCAAACATTGCAGTTTTAGACTCTGGGCATTCCCAACAAAGATGCACTTGTAAACATTCTGATAAAATATTCCCTCAAGGAAGGTTTGTTCTCTCTGACTCTGTCTCTCTGTCTCTTGCTCGCTCTCTCTCTCTCTCTGATACACATACATGCAAGCACACACACACATGCATGCACACTCATGCACATTCTCATATACACACATGCATACACATTCACACATGCACGCACACACGCATACCCAATGCACACAAGCACACAATGCACACACGCACATATGCACACATTTGCATACATGTGCACACACACATGCACGCAATGCATGCACATACATGCACACACACTGATTTTCCTTCAGCAAATAATCACATATTTAGAAACAAGGAAAGCAGTGTTTCAGCCCACATGTTTGAGAATTATCTTTGACTTTTCTTTCTATCACATCAAGTTAGAAATATGAAGTTAAGAGTGTCCCCGTGTGCCACTTGACAATGTGTCAGAGAGAACTACATGGGCACACAGGACAACAGGCTTTCCCAGCTTCCCCTGGAGTTCGGCCACACTGCCAATGAGGCAGGCTCTCCAGGCCTGCACATAAAGCTGCTGAACTTCCTTTACATTCTTGTCAACTTTGATGCCAACCCCGAGAGACTCACACTGGCAAAAGTGACGTAAGATGGAGCCATTCTGAGCTGGCACATGCATTCCTGGAGAGCAAGCCTTTCAAACTCTATTGGCCAGTGAAGTGGGAGGGAAATCGGCTAATGATGTCAACAACCAAGACCTGGAGGACATTTGTGCTAATTAAAGCATCAGGCATCTTAGGGAGCGAAGTCTTTGGAAAATCTGTGTGTATGGCCAAGTTTATGTGAAGGATTTTGGGGAGGAACTGCACTGCCGGTGATTGGGGGAGACTCAGCGGTAGTGAGTTCACAGAGTGTCCTGTGGTAAGTATGAGGGAACACTTTATCGTTACAAGAGAGGTTGGCTGCCTACTGTGGCCTCCCGAGATCATCCTGTGCTGCCCTGAGTGTCTTTGGGCAGAAGGAGCAAAGGAAATGATAAACACCAGTCAGAGCAAGGTTTCTGGAATCAAAAGGCACACGACTCCATGTGTGGCCTTTTCTCTACCCTCTTCCATCAGTCTTGGAGGCTACCCTTGTTGTCCATCAGTCGCAACAATGAACCCGTGCATTGTGTAAATCCGGACCATAGGATGCTCATATTCTTATTAGAGGACTTAGAGTATGTTACCCTTCACAGAAGACCCTGGGGCACATAGTGATAGAAATCTCTAATTACACAGGTAGAACAAGGGGTGGACAAACATCTCCTTCCTCCTTCCATCCCTCTGTGTGTGTGTGTGTGTGTGTGTGTGAGAGAGAGAGAGAGAGAGAGAGAGAGAGAGAGAGAGAGAGAGAGAGAGAGAGAGAGGCAGACAGAGAGACCCCTCATTTGCAGAGGAACCACACTGATTTATATTTGCAGAACTGCAGACTCTTTGTAGTCATTCCAGCCCAACAAATGGAAATAAATACAGACTTAACTAGATGTGTGGCCCTCATAAATAATACAATGGGGTCATATCACCTTGTCAGAAAATAAGGAGTTGTTTGGGGAGAATATTATTTGATGTTGTGTTTTAGCATTTGTAGCGCAAAGAACAGTGAAAGAGGTTATTTTTTTTAGCAAGTTCTCACCAGAAAGTCAGGGCTGCTACAATGAGAAAGGGCACTCGGGGCTGGGGAGGAGACTCATGGGTAAAGCACTTGCTATGCAAGTTTACTGGACCCAAGTTCAGACTGTCACAACACACGATAGGCATCTGTGGTCCCAGCACTCTGGAGGCAGAGACCTTGGTGCCCCGTGGGAAGTTGAGTAGCTAGACGTGGTAGAATTGTCAGGCTCTGGGTCTAGCTAGAGCTCCTGCTTCAGTAAACGAAGAGTGAAGGAAGTGAAGGAAGACACCTGATGTCAACTGTGGGGCTCTAATGCTTGCACACACCATGCATATCCACTTGTCTACCCTTCCAGGGCTTTGGGAGTGTCTGCTCTGCAGCTGCTCAAACGGAGGGGCCTTTGGGCTAGGTGCTGTGAATAGCACCAGGCTTACCCCCCAGGAGGAAAGTCCTAGGACAAGCAGGAAGTGATTTCTCCATGAACCCCGAATGACAAAAGCAGACCCAGGACTTTTTATGGAAGACTGCGGGATTCTGAGCACACAGGCCCCTTTTGCATCAGTAGGATGAGAGCCTGTGTTGGCGAGCCTACCCATTCTGATGTGTTTCCTTCTTCTGTGACACACAATGCCCACATCAAGGTTATCCTGCAGCCTGGTGTCCTGTCCCTAGCCTTTCTTCTTGTTTTGACTCTGACTTCTTCACAATGCTCTAATGCTACCCTTCCGGCACTGCGGTCCCATCCTAATGAAAATGGTCGCCCTCTTCCCTGCCCCTGGGTGATTCCTCTAGTTGTTGAGGCTTACCATCCAAGCCTCACTTGCAAACCCTTCTTTTTCTAGCGTCTCCTTCCAGCTGAGTTTCCAAGAAGAGCAGTCTACACAGGATCTGTCACTCCAGCTCCTGATCGGTTGCTTTCTGTCCACCCCTTGTGACTATATCCACTCCCTCTGAGCTCAGATATTGGCACGATACGCTTTAAGGTCCCCACAGATTGCTTATAGCTGAATTCACTGTCACACTGGGCCCTGTTTTTCTTCAGTCTTAGAATGTTAGGTGTGTATGCTCAGTCACTTACCTCTGAGTCCTTTCCAAACGGTCTTGACTGGACTTTCTCCTACCTCTTCGACTTACTTTTTTCTGCTTTATTCTTTGCATCCTAAAGTTATTTGTTTTTCTTGCTGATCTCAAGTGTTTCTCTGATTTCAATGTCCTTTTCTATATAGCTTTTATAATTATGGTTGTCTTAAGTAGATGTGCTTTTGACAGTAATTCCTTCCTCCTGGATGTCTTCATGACCTTGCATCACCAAAGTAAACACCTAACCCATAGCCTCAAGCCCAGAGATGTCTGCTTCTCCTCTGAGGTTTTCAGACCACAGAGCTGGGATTCTTTGTACACAGCCAAAACACAGAGAATCTACTGACCCTAGCTCCTGTGTGTTTCTCTGAGGAGCCAGGCATCAATGGTAATGATGGACAGAACCTTTTTTAATTTTCCTTCTATTTCTCCGCAGTACTGTGCACTGTGGGTTTGCTCTGTCTTGATTATATCTGACTCCTTATTGCCCTAGTATCTGGCCTGCCCTGAGAGTGAAGGAAATGTCTTTTAAAAATACGTATTGTTCTTCTGTGGTTTCCTATATACCCCGATACCAACAATCTCCGAAGAAAACAGGCAAAAGAAAGCAGAGGGGCGGACTCTTCAAGGGCATGGCTGGCTCTGAAATCGCCTATCATTCTACCACCAAGGAAAGCGATTTAGCTTCCGCTCATGCTGAGTTATGAATTGGGGCTTGTTGCAGTCGTCTGCTCATTAGAGGTGTCACTTTCTTTATCCACTCCCTCCCCCAGGGTGGTGCTGAGCCAGGCTAGCGGGATCCTGAGGGAAGGCGGACTGGACCCCTGGACATCACAAGTCTGAGGCTAGATGGTTAATTAGGACACTTGTTTGTGACCAAGACATGGATTTTTGTCAATAAAACCTTCAGTGTGGTTGTCTTTACACTGAAGTCACCGTGACAGTAGACAGGTAATGTCCACCAGTCCTGTAGCAGCCTGCTGTAGGGAAGGCACAGCTCTAGCTGACCAGGATCCAGCAGTGGAAAAACACTATGCCAGGGCATAAGAACTGTGGGGAGGAGGGGTACGTGTGAACTGTACTCAAGGATGTGACAGCCTTGCAGGGGAGTGGGTGTACACACACACACACACACACACACACACACACACACACCATTGTGCTGTATCTGTCAACTCTCAAGCAATATTCACACAGTGTTCCAGTCATGCAATAGAGCAGCAGGCTGAGAGAGTTCCCATAACAAGGAAGCTATTTTGAGGTCCTTCAGTGACTCTGGCCGGGTGGGAAGGGAGTGATGCGCACAGGTGGTGGTAACAGAATCGCAGATTAAGGGGATATGAAATGGTTACATGTTGGGAGCAGCGAGACCCCAGATCCTGAATTTGTTGTAAACAACTTGTTTTCCCATGATCTGAGTGCCTACAGCTGCTCTGAGCACGAGATCTTCCTGATGGCAGGAGAGTGGTTTCTGGTGGGTTTGGCTGGGGCGTGGCTATCTCTATATAATCTGCCCCTGAACACAATAAAGGGGGCATTCTTGGAGAATTCAAGGATGACCTGTGTCGCTGTCTCTCTGTCTGTGTGTTTGTGTATTTTAACCTCCAGCCCCCTTGCCCGAAGCTCGCAAACTGGGTAACTGGGTGCCAGCGCACAGAGCGCAGACATGGGGGCACGGTGCATGGCAGTTCCAGGAAAGAGAAAGCGGGGTTGAATGTGGATTATTGTGGTGAAGGCGAGGAAGACAGTGAGCTGAAGTGAATGTCAGCCAATCGCCCGAGGAGCCAGCTGCAAAGACCGAATTCTGGGAAAGCTTACATTTTACCTCGTGTCTTCTCCAAGATGCATCTACCTTTATTTTAAAACTTATTTCTATTGTTTTCCCCAGTAAAATAACAGAACCTTGAGCAGATGTTTGGCATTCATTATGGTACGGGTGTTCACCTTAGCATGTTGTCATGCACACCTGGGCAGTATCTCCCTGACCCTGATTTGAGAAACAATATGCGTGTGTATACAATGTATATATGCACATAAAATATATAACTTGTCTGAAAAAGTATATTACAAATAAAAATATACTGAACTTACAAATACATCAACCCATTTTAATCTCAAAATAAATATTAAGTGGGCGGTTTTGCCATCTCCATGGTCCTGAGATGACAAAGTGTTTGCCTGAGATCATACGTGTAGAAGGAATGAACTGGAAGCTGAACAGCATATACTGGGTCTCTCCATGGCACACACTCTGCTGCCTGCTATTATTCCTCTATTAAGATAATAGAGAGCTTGGAAATTTATTTTGGAAACTTAAAATGAGTCATGCGGTTATATTAGTGCATATTTAATGAGTTTAAATTTGTTATTGCTATGCAAAAGTATTTTCTGCAGCTGTTTGTGTATATCCGAGTATGCACATGCACAAATTGCGGGCTTAAATGGTTTGCCTTCACACTAATTCTGACTTACAGCGTGCTTGGCTTCTTTAGTGATTATTTTTTTTTTTTTACTACACATGTAATGGTAATTCAAAGGTGAATGCCATCTAACAGGCATCACGGGGACATGCAGCTGGCTACAATGCAGGATGTGTATAGCAGAGCCTGTCTCTAAAAGTGCAGAAGAGAGGTGCATTAAACCCGCAGTCATGGCCTGGAAGGCCAGTCCTGGAGGCCACAGCCCTTGGTTACATGCTGTTTTCTGACATGATTCTTGGGGAGATGTAAAGAAACATGTACTGACCTCAGAGAGGGACCTGAGGAGACATCAAAGGAAGAACACCCCCATAGTCTAATTGGAGAACCAATGTGTTTATTGGTTCTAGTTGCAGGAGTGTGGGTGAGGGCGACTTGCGGGAGCAGGAACAGACAAAGTCAGCTGCATTGCCCAAAGCCTGCCCCAGCATCAGTGCCAGCTCATGAAATCTGTAACCCTAGAGATCTCTGTGCACCTTGCGGGCAGCATGGTGGGTGAGAGCGTCTTCTACCCTCGGCAGATCTGACTCTAGTTATAAAGGCTCTGTCTTAGTTACGGTTTCTGTTGATGCATGAGACACCATGACACAAAGAAGCTGAGGAGGAAAGGGGCTGTTTTCATCTAATGCTTCCAGGGACCAGTCCATCCTCCAGGAAAGTCAGGACAGGAGTCTAGAGTCAGGGAGAGGAAGAGGCTTTGGATGAGTCTACTTACTGGCTTGCTTACTCAGATTTCTGATAGCACCCAGGACCCTGATAGCATCTGAGCACTGGCCCTGAGATGTCACCAACCACTGTGAGCTGGGCCCTCCAACACATTAATCATCAACCAAGAAAATACATCACAGGTCGATCTGCTGGATGCATTTTCCCATTTGAGGTTCCCTCTTCCAAAAGACCCTAGCTTGTGTCAAGTTGGTATCAAACTAGTTAGCACAGCCTGTGACTTCCTCATGGCAATGACCTTGTCACTTTCCTTGAAGAGTGATGACCTCTTGCCTCCTCCATGCAGCCTCGAAGGAAGCAGAAAGTGTTCACGTTAAGCAATGATGACTTGCAAATCTTCTGTTTAAAATCCCACATCACACGGAAGTCCCAGACATGTTATATGTGTTTGCCATCGAGGACAGCTGAATACGAGGTATCCTTCCTCCCATCTGCAGACACTTTATTTAGTGTAACTCATGAGCTGTTCTAGGTGCTGAACATGGGAGAGGGATAAGGAAGCAAATAATAGCCATAGCTACAGTTAAACATAAGCCATAAGACATTAGCCACTGGGATGTAAGGATGTGGAGACTATGTCCAAGAGGGGTGATTGAGACTTGATGGTGGACCGAGGAGGGCTCATTGAGTAGAGCAGACACGAGGCTTTGATTTACACCTGAGGTTTCAGAGACACATATGGGAAGAGTCAGGGCAAAGAACACAATGCACGCTCAAAGGTCCGGGGTTGAGAAAGGGTTTGGATTATTCAAATAGAGGAAAGGATCAGGACATTTGAAAGAAGCCAGAATAGTAGACTGGAGGGTCTGGAAGATGTCTAGGTCCTGTAGAGGTACAGATTTCTGTTGAAGATTTTTTCCCTATCTCTTAATAGAAGATTTTGAAAACTATTGTCTTTAGGAGTCTTTGCTATTATATTTATAAATTTGGAGATTACTTTTTAGATGCTCTTTTTGAAAGAGCTAACGACCTACTGTCACTTTTCCATTTTTTTTATAGTCAATAACAAGACTTTGCATCTGAGTGTTTGACTGAATGGCTGCATCTGTTTTGTTTCCTTCTTGAAAATTAAAAATTAATGCTTCCCAACGAGTGACAGTAGATTGTTAATGTCACTTTAGACAGTGCCACGGATTTGAGAGATGTGACAAGAACAATCCAATTCTCATTAATAGAGCCCGAGAGAGGGAAAAGGAGCAGTCCAGTGTTAATTCTCACCTTGGGGTGGTGAGTGCACAAGAGCTATGCCTCAGTCTGCAGACTGCAGAGCACAGCGTGAGCAAATGGACCCCATGGGCAACGCATGGTCAGACACAATCACTAAGCCCAGGGATCAGGCTCCTCTTTGTAGATAATCCTGGAGAAAATGTAACTTCAGGATCGGGTAATTGAGAGCCACGGGCAGTGAGACTCTCTTCCCTCATCAGTCACTTTGAGTTTTTACGATACGGGGCACTGAGGGGCTTAAAAGTGTCAAATATGTCTATGAGAGGCCATTAATTTGGACTGGGTTTATACTCTAGACCCCAGAAGACCAGACAAAATGAGGATACAGTTAACTTGTGATAAGCACCACACAATCAAACTGACATTTGAGACAGGACAGCTGCCCCAAAGTAAGAGTCATAGCCGGCAGTCCTCAGGGAACAATTTTATCCAGCTGTGGTAAGAAATATTTTTGTCTGTTTCACCCTACAAGCAAAGCAACTGTTAGGTTATCAATAGCTTCATATTCCTTATTTCTATTTTCTTCAGTCCATTTTTATTTTCTATAAAGACAATCTCATCTACCAGCTTGTTGGAACACACCTTAATTTACAGGTATTGTCTTGGTGGAACATGCCTGTCATGAGTGATTGACAGTAGAACAGGGGTTTCCTGCCTGTCTATTTTCTTGTGAGTGTGAGAACACCGGATTTCCATCCTAGCATTTTTAACTGCACAGGGCAGGACTAAGCATAATCCCAACTTGCTCACCCTGTTTCACAGTGATGTTTTTCCACTGCAGAACAAATTACGGTTTCTCTATTTCCCAGTCTCTGGCAGCAGGCATTCCACCCCAGTTTCTGTGACTCCTACAGTTTTAGTCGCCTCCATGAGAGGGGTCACTCGGTAACTGGTTTATTCCACTCAGCACAATGCCTTTTAAGTTCATCCATGTTAACGCGTTAAGCAGAATTTACCTCTTTTAAAGGCTAATAGCATTCTGCTGACTTTGCCTGCCACATTTTATTTGTTTAGTTATCAGGAGACCTTTAAGGTTGTTTCTAGTTGTGACTATGTGGGAAGTGTGCACATGGTTTGTGTCCTCTATTTAGTATTCTGATTTAATTCTTTTGGGTATTCATCCAGAAGTGAGATTGTGGGATTAAATGGTAAATATGCCTTCAGATTTTAAAGAAAAACTCCACGGTAAATGCATCAAGTCACAGTCCTCTCGGTGGTATGCAAAGGCTTATATTAATGCATTCTTGACAAAACTTTTATTTTATTTTACTATTATTTTATGTGAGTTTAGGTTTTACTGCCTTTTGTAATAGGCCCATCTTAAGAGGTATGATAGACCTATTATCTCTCTCTCTATATATATTATATATATAATATAATATATATATGTTTGTTCTTTAGTAAAGTGTCTATTCAAATAACTTGTTCATTTGTAAGTTATTTTTTGTTTTTGCTGTTAGGTTATAGCCGTGCATAACGTAGTATGGATCTTAATCCCATCTCAGGAAGATGTTTGCCAATATATCCCCCAGTCTTCAGGTTGCCTTGGTAACCCTATTACTGATGATAGCCTTTGTTAAGTAGATGCTCTTAAGATTGATGCAGCCATGTTTAACTTTGATGTGTGACTTGAGTGCTGGGTGTCATATACAAGAATTCATTATCACACCAATGTTATGAAGCTTTTGTGTTTTCTGCTACAAGTCCTTGCAGTTTCAGGCCTTAGATTGAAATCTTTGATTCGTCTTGCGTTAAAGACAGATAAGGACCCAATTTCCCCTCTGGGTCTAGTTTCTTCATTCCTTTTGTAGAACAAGCTTCCTTTTCTCCATGGCATGTTTTTTGACACCCTATTTGAGGGTTGGTTGTCTTTGTGTGTGCTTCTGAGGTTCCTATTCTTTTCTTCTGGTCTTTATGTCTATTTTTAATATGAAAAATGTAATAGTGGTATGCCAATCATGATACTGTATTTCAAAATGGACACATACCAATTCTTATGTATATATTACTCTCCCCTCATCCTGTGTTTATATATATATATATGTATATATGATTGATATAATTTACACACACATATATGTATATATATACACATATATATATACATATATATATAAAATTTGCTCTACAGGTCCTTTGGGTATATTTGGCTTCAAACATAGTGTTTTTATGGGATTCTTGAGTATGTAAACAAGTGGATCTCTGCATCTATACTGTTTCTTGTACTTTTCCTTGGGCTCTTTTCCTTCTTTTTGCTTTCCCCTAGTCTAATGTGTTAGTTTTTGTTTTATTATCTTTCCTTAGAGGCCTGTTTTGTTTTGTTCTTTTCAGGATCTTTTTAAAATTATTTTTTTCATTTATTTTATATTCTAGCCAGTTTCCCTCCCTCCTCTCTTCCCATTCCCTCTCCCCACTCCCTCTCTAACCCCACCCCTACCCATTCACTCCTCCTCTGTTCAGAAAGGGGCAGGCTCCCATGGGTGTCAACAAAGCAAATCAAGTTGAGGTAGGATCAAGCTTCTCCCCCTGCATCAAGGTGGAGCAAGGCAACCCAGCATGGGGAATAGGTTCTAAAAAGGCAGTCCAAGTACACCGGGGACAGGTCCTGATCCCATTGCTGGGGCCCCACAAACAGACCGTGTTACACAACTGTCACCCACATGTAGAGGTCCTAGGAAATTCCCATGCAAGCTCCCCAGTTGTTGTTCCAGAGACTGTGAGCTCCCACTAGCTCCGGTCAGCTGTGTCTGTGTGTCCAAGCTACCCCCCCTATGACCTTGCTCACACAATCCTTCCTCCCTTTGTTTTTTTTTTTTTTTTTAAATCAAAACTTGGCTGTGGTCTCTGCATCTGCTTCTATCAGTTACTGGATAAAGGCTCTATGATGACAATTAGGGTAGTCACCAATCTGATTACAGGAGAAGGGCAGTTCAGGCACCCTCTCTACCATTGCTAGGAATCTTATCTGGGGTCAACCTTGTGGATTCCTGGGAAGTTCCCTTGCACCAGATTTTTCTGAATCGGATAATGGCTCTCACTATTAGGTTGTCTCTTTCATTGCTCCCCTTCTCCATCCCTCCCTCATCCCATTTCCTCATGTTCTCATCCTCTGTCCCCTCCCTTCTACTGCTCCCTGACCTCAGTTAACCCAGGAGATCTCATCTAATTCCCTTTCCCAGGGGAATCCATGTGTCTAGAGGACACATGTTAAAGTTTAGAGGCCTCTCTCATGAGAGACAGAAAGGGTGTGGATCCAGATGCAAGGAGAGGTGGACTGGGAGGAATAGAGGGAGGAAAACCACATCAGGGTTTGTACCATCCTGCCTGGACACCACAGGATGGTTAACGAGTCAGGCAAGGGGCGAGAGAGAGAGAGAGAGAGAGAGAGAGAGAGAGAGAGAGAGAGAGAGAGAGAGAGAGGTCATCCTTGAAACAAGAATGCCCCTTTATTGTGTTTCAGGGTAGCTTATATAGGGTTCTCTTTAACTAATGGCCATGCCCCAGCTCCTGGGATTTTTAGCTGCAAACCCACCAGAAACCACTCCCCTGCCATCAGGAACTCATGAGGGTCTTGTGCTCAGAGCAGCTGCAAGCACAGGAAAAAAATTGTTTATTCCAGCAGGCAAGGGGTCACAGAAAATTCAGGGTCTGAGGGTCTGCAGTCCCCAACAAGAGTATGTTATGTGAGAAAAAAATTCTATCTTTGTTAAAAGATAAAAGGAAAAAAACCCTAAAAGTAAATAAATAAAGAAGAAATGCAATCACCTAAGGAAAACTGATTTTCTCCATTGATATAGAAAATCATTAAAATAATTAATATATATTTAATCTAAACGTTATCTTTATTCCCTTTACTTTTAACATGATCCATGCACTTATTAGGAGTATATATTTAAATTTGTAGTCGAACAAGAATTTGAAGGTGTTTATTTCTACAAACTGGTTCTGTTATATTGTGAATTCCACAACCAAGAACTCATTGTATTTCCATGAGTTTCTTTCATTCTTTTTTAGCCAGAGTGATTATTGTTAATGTTCTCATTGTGGACAATATCCTTTTGACAACATGATTAGAAAAAATAATCTGGTTAGGATATACACTCAACAAGACTTCTGTTAAAGTAATTCTAAATTTAAAATGTAACGACTTTCCAAAAAGAAGAACACGCTGAACACACACTCGATACCTCCACCAGGGTTTCCACTAATGAGTTCCTATATCCTCATGGCTTCGAGTAAGAAGCTTTTCATTAGGGAGTGACGTTGACGAATATGGGCAATTATACATTTTGTATATGAATAGTGTAATTTATGTTTTGAGAGCAGTCTAACACACACATTTATACCGAATATTATGTGGTTAAAAAAGGCTGGGAGGCAAATGAGTCATTTGACAGGAAACAAGCGTTTGAAGGTGGCACCCTGGAGGGCTGGGAGAACGCCAAGGACAACAGTTGCTTGACTAGGTTCGCTGTTGAGTGATAATCCAGGATGTGAGACCTGCCCAGCCCACATCTGAAATCAAAGCTTGCCACACACACAACGTCTTACAACAGCAGGGTTTACGTTGTTGTCAATTAAAATGTCAGGTGGTATAAGTCAGAAGAGAAGTCATTCTGCTCTTGACTTTCTGTAGGGCAGGGCTGTCCTTTCTGTTGAGAAACATTCTTGGGGGAGCATTTATTATTAATCTAGGTTTACATGTGTGGATGGGAAATTGATGAGTTCTCCTTTTCTGAGTTAATCATTCTTTTCCCTTTCATGAGAAGACAACAGTATATACAGGCTGATCATTGAGAACCACGGGCTTTATTTTTAGTATTTTATTTTTTTAAATATTTATTTCTTTATTATGCATACAATATTCTGTCTGTCTGCAGGCCAGAAGAGGGCACCAGACCTCATTACAGATGGTTGTGAGCCACCATGTGGTTGCCGGGAATTGAACTCAAGACCTTTGGAAGAGCAGGCAATGCTCTTAACCACTGAGCCATCTCTCCAGCCCCTATGGCCTGAAGAGATGGCTCAGCCATTAAAGGCTAGGCTCACAACCAAAAATATTTTTAGTATTTTAAAGGCCAATTTAACATTGGAAACTCTTTTAAGTCAGAGGAGAACTTATAATTACTTCTAGTGAACAGCCACAAACAATAAAAAGTTTAAGTGTGTTTCATAAAGGTGTTTTTGGTGGCGTTGTATGGAACTCAGGACCTTGGTGATGATAAGAAAGCATTCTTCCATTGAGCTGTACCCCAAGGTCATATTTTATATTTTTAGTATAAGCAAGTCTATGTAGTTCTCTTTTTTCTTAATGGTGTGACTTTGTGTGTCCTTACATCAATTCTTTTGCCATACTAAATTAATTTCTGTAATAAAGGAAGCTGAACTTCATGCAATCATAGGGATAAAGGATGTGAGCCCTGTCTCAAGAGACAAGGTGTTAACTGCAATGACTTTCTGGAGAATGCATTTGCGGTTTTGCAAGTGGAGTCCAGACTCCTAAACTTAAATGATGGTCTTCCAAAGGATGGCGGTATGGGAGTTCAAATGTGAACATCTCTCACACACACAGTGGGTTTCTGTCAGGACGGCAGGGGCCATAGTCAACATGTAACTGCTTCATAATCTGGACCCCACAGCTCTTGACCATGATGTGGTATTAGGAAAGGAATTCAAGGCAGACAAGAAGACAGTTGACAGCCCTACAGCTTGTTTGCGAGTACAAGCAACTGTCTGCTGCCTGATAGTGATGCTCACATCCTCCTTCCTCATCAGCATGGCCTGGCTTGGCTCGGTCCCTTCAGCACTCAGCTCAGGGAGTTGTGACTTTGTTTCAGCTTCTTTTGATGGTGGAGGACCGTGTCATGAGGAGACTTGGATGACAGGAACATGACTTCCTCTCTGATTTTCATGGGTTGGGTCTTCACACAACCCAGGAGGTATGAGCAAACCTCTTCTAGGGCATAAAAATACCCCAGGAATTATGACACTCCTCAGTCCTTTCGGGGGCACAGTGAAGGAAGAATGCTACCTGTCTGTCATTGGAAGAATATAGAGGGCTGTGAACTGTGTTCTTGAATTAGGCTTGCAAGGGATAGTTACCTTAAAATATTGTAGGTGTAAAGTCCTGTTCATTCTGCAGTTTTACAGTGTGCGAGAGTGAGATAGGGTAGCTCTATAATTTATTAGACAGAAATTAAAATTATTAATGTTATCAATTCTAACAGCTTACCTTTAGCTTTTGGACTCCAGAAAGTCGGTGCTTTGGAACAAACACTGTGTTCAAAGCTGTATGTGAGGAGTTTCTCTCTTCACGTTTTCCTTCTCCTTCCTTCGTTCACCACAATCTTCACATTCTCAAGCCAAAATAGGTTTTTGTTTTTCCCTCAGCTGAATCTAGGCCATTTGGAAGAGACAATATAGAGAGTATTCTGGTTTAAATATATGGATTTTTTCTCTGAAGCATTATGTGTGTGTCAGTATTTTCCAATTTGTCCTTCCTTAAGTGAATACATCCTTGCCTACCAAGGATGTTCTTTCTCCAATTTTTTACAGTCTGACTGGTTCGGTGTCTGTGCTGTGCTGTTAGCTGAGCTCAGTGGGTTTTTTTAAGTATGTGTGTATGAATGCATGTGCCTGCTGAGGCCAGAAGAGGGCATCAGATTCCCTAGATCTGGAGGCATAGGTGGTTATAAGTTTCCAGACATGGATGCTGGGATTTGAACTCCTGTCTTCTGCAAGAGCCCCAAGTGTTAACTACCTAGCCATCTCTTCCGTCTGTGAGCTCAGTTTTTATTGCATGAAAGCACAAGAAAGCTGCCTTTGTGACTTTCACATTCAGTCTCTCTACATAAGTAAAATTACACAACTATCGGCATGTTCAAACATCGTCATGGAGCCAACCCCGTATAACTGCTACTCAAGTCATGGTGTAGAACCTTACCATCCTCCTGACAGCTGCTTAGACTTCTTGATATTTCTCCATGTTAGTCACAGATTGAGTATTATCCAAAGTGCTTGGGATGGGAAGTGCTTTGTGTTTGTTCTTTTGCATGTGTTGGAGTATGCAAAATGGTGTAAATTGGATATAAAGCTCAATTCTAAACAGGAAATTCACATATTTCTCATGCACGCTTTAATAACATACCCTGAGGGTGTGTTTAGATTCTATATTAAATAATTCTGCATCTCAAGCAAGGTTGATGTGCGTTGATTCACTGGACAGTATTACCATGGCATTATGCCAATACTCAGAATGTTTCAGGATTTTGGAGAGAGGTGGTCAGTCTGCACCACACGGACTTCTGGAGCTCTAAGTTGATGCTCTGTGATTTTGGACTTCCTATAAGGAGAATGGCACAGCACAGTCCTCCTGTGCCTGCTGCACCTTTTCATGGTGGCTGCTTCCACTTCACTTGCAATGCTGAGAGATTTGTTTTCATTCTCGTGCTATTTGGCACTCCATTATATTAAAATTTAATTTGAAAACATCATTTCTGGGGGATGGAGAGATGGTTCAGAGGTTAAGAGCACTGGCTGCACTTCCAGAGGTCCTGAGTTCAATTCTCAGCAACCACATGGTGTCTCAAAACCATCCATAATGAGATCTGGTGCCCTCTTCTTGCATACAGGCAGAATACTGTATACATAATAAATAAATAAGTCTTAAAAAGAAAACATGAATTCTAAAGTTTGAATCATTTCCAGCTTCGGGTCAGATATTGTTCCAGCATCATGAGTTTGCAGGTGTCTCTTAGACACACGGTCCCATCTCACAAGGCTGAAGGTGTTGAATGATGGAAAATGCATGAACTCTCGGCATTCCAGGGATGTCCAATGCTAGCGCCCTTTGCGCTCCCTAGCACTTCACACAAGTTCAGATGCTCCAACTCTCCTCATCAAAACATGGCATCCTGTCTACTTTTAGCTTTAACTTTGTGGATACGGTGGTACTTTCCTGTGGTTTATATTTGTATCTTCATGCTCACGGTTTTGTAGATGATTATTTCTTAATGCTAACTGAGAATTTTAAGCTTTTCTTTGCAAAGTCAAATTGATTTGTGAATGCAACATGAATCTTACCCAAATTCTAAGCTGCTTCTTTGCAAAACTTGGCAGTGTCACCAAACACTCGTGAAAATTCAAGAAACTTTGAGTAGCCTAAATGATCTTGAACCGTGGGGATACACCAGACCCTCACATTTCTTGACTTCCGTATTTATCACAGTTACAGTAACCAAGACTGTTATGACCTAAGTGTAAGTTTGACACAGTGGCCCACGCAGAACAATAGAACAGAATGGCGAATCCACCCTTAAGATTTCATTGTTGATGACCGAGTAATTTTTGAGAAAGGGATTAAGATCCTTAGATTGTCTTTTACATAAATGGTGCTGTTGCAACTGAATATTCACATGTGAGAGAAGGGAGCTGGCACCTGCTTCTTCCATGTAGAAGTGTTAGGTTTAAATGGGTCATGGACCAAAATAAAACAGCTAAGACTAGAAAACAGTTCAAAGGGAAGACAGTAAAAAAAAAAAATCCCCATTCTGAGTCCAAGACAAATAGAAAGCCATTTCAATACCCAATATAACACATAACCAATTAATTTTTAAAATGGGCAAAATGAATTTCATACTTCTGCAAAGGAAATGTCCAATGGGTCAGTAGGGCCTGGAAAAAACTCACTGTTGGTAGCTATTTCTAGACTGCATATCTCTGTATCATTGCATGGTCTCTATCATGAAAAAGAGAAAGATAGTATTGCATGAGCAGGCGCGGGGAAGCTGAACTCAGTAGCTGCTGGTGGAATGGAAACCTGACGCACGAGCTTTGAGAACTTGTTAGCATTCTGCCAGCCTTCAAATACGACTTCACATCACCTGAGCTTTTAAGGTCAAGGAAAATTTCCCTAGGGTTTAAGAAAGAAAGCACAGTAGAAGTTGGGCGAATACCGTGGCAGCTGTCGGTAAGGGAAGACGGAGAAAGGTCATGCGTTTAAAGTTAGCTTTAGAATAGAAATAGAGACAGCAAAACTGGAAAAACATCCCAGAGAATGGAAGTGGGACAGTGTACAAAGGAAAGCCCCCAAGCCTCCCGCCACGGGGCGTGTGGTCTTTTATAGACCCTGCCCATTTGTACTATAAGACCTTCTCTTTTTCACACAGTCTGTTCATTAGATGATGTCGGAGTAATGCTTCCTTAATGAAGCGTTCCTTTCTCTGTGGATCAGGTGCCTCTGTTAAAGACCTTACCTAACCAGGTAACAATCCATGGTGGTTCCTGTAGCAGTGTAAAGGTCCATGAGGACATGCTATGCCTGCTTTGTTCCCCACTCTGTCTGCCACGACAAGCTCAGAGCCTGGTCCTTGGGAGGTTTTTATAAAATGTTCATCGATTAACAAAAGGTTGTGGGTGGCCCAAGGAAACTTCACACATCACCAAATATATTTGCTAAACTTAATACCTGTTATTAGATTGCCATTAGATTAAATAAATAGCGCTTTGACCATGGCACTTTTTTACTGCTTTTGACAATGTAAGAAAAAAAAATCTTGATTTTCATATCCCTGGAACCCTATGTTGATAGATAACATCTTTGAAAATTTACATTGACTGCTAAGTTCATACATGGTTGAGTACATTCCTGTGAAATTCACGGGTCAGAGCTTGGTCTCTAGCATGACACTAAGAGATGGTGGACTTTTAAAAGGCGGCACCTAGTGGGAGGCCCCCACTGCCTCCTCTCTTCGTTCTGTCTCCCTCACTCACCATATGACTTTCCCTTTTATCTGCTACAGATTTTTTTCAGTCCATCGCCCCAAGGGAACGCTACCAATGAGTTTCTCATTAAAGACAGTCCACTGCTGTTGGTACTTTCAGCCTCTAAAGCTGTAAGCCAAACTGCTGTTCTTTATAACTAGCTAACTTCAGGCATTTCATTAAAGTAACAGAAAAAGGCTTAATACATTCATGTATAGTGCAGAGAGCATGCTTTTCTTAATCCACAATTGTGAGGCTTAAGGTCAGTGTACCCCAATGTGGCTACTGGACACTAGGTGTTTACTTCCAAGAATAGCTACAGACAGGTGTAATATGGAATCTCAGAGTTGTTTTGATTTGTATTTCTCTGATGACTAAGGATGTTGAACACTTCTTTAAGTGTCTTTCAGCCATCTGAGAGTCCCCTGTTGAGAATTCTCTGTTTAAATCTGCATCCCATTTTTCAGTTGTATTACTTGGTATTTTGATGTCTAGTTTCTTGAGTTCTTTCTATATTTTGGAGCTCGGTCCTCTGTTCAATGTGGGGTTGGTGACGATCTTTTCCCATTCTATAGGCTGCTGTTTTGTCTTGTTGGTCATGTCCTTTGCCCTATAGAACCTTCTCAGTTTCAGGGGGTCCCATTTATTAATCATTGCTCTCAGTGTCTATGCTATTGGGGTTATATTATGAAAGTGGTCTCCTGTGCCAATGTGTTTAAGGCTACTTTCACTGACAGTGGGACCAGGATTTATCCCTAGTGCACGAACTGACCTTTTGGTGCCCATTCCCAATGGAGGCCTACAGAGAGAGGCCTTGGTCCTGCCTCAAAATGATGTGCCAGACTTTGTTGACTTCCCATGGGAGGCCTCACCCTCTCTGAGGAGTAGACGGGGGTGGGGAGAAAGCAGGAGGAGGGGAGGGAGGGGGAGCTGGGATTGGTATGCAAAATGATAAAAATTGTTTTTAAGTAAAAGGAAATGAATAAAAAAGAGACTAGCTCCTAAAGCAGTGTAATTTCTAACTGCACTCTACAGATAAGTGCAGCCCTCACCCTCTCATCAAAGAATCTTCTTTTGGCTGCAGATGGAGACTATTGTAAAGATCCACAGCCAGTCAAAATGTAGAGAGTAAGTGATGGTGGGTGCCAAAAGCCAACTGGTACAGCTATAATGCAGCTCCTATCTCAAGGAGCATCACAGAGGAGGGATGGAGTGCTTGTGAGAATCAGAACACAAGGACGCCTGTTGCCAAGTGGCTTCTAGACACAACAGGAAGTTACACCCATGAAATCTCAATAATTTAATCTCAATAGCATGGCTGCCCAAACCACACTTATGTAACAACAGCAGCAGTTGGCATTCTTAACATAATGAGGGAAGTTTCACAAGGCCGTACTTCTAAATGAAGAGCTATTGAAGAGCTGTGGGCACCCAATGGCTGCTGAGAGAAGGAGAAATTGGTTTTCTCCAGGAATGAGCCCCTGATATATTATCCATTCTCAATTGGTTAGCTTTAAACCCATGCATATGTGCATACTGATAAACGGACTCAACAGGTGTAGGTGTGTGTGTGTGTGTGTGCGTGTGTGCGTGTGTGTAGTTACATTTGTTTTTAAAGGAAAAGTAATGCAAAGACACGTTTTCCAGGAGTCAGTGTCCCTGTCTTCATTTCATTTTCTCCTCATGCCCATCATGACCTCCATGCTGACCTCTGGTGTTCTCATTCAAGACACTGCCATAGCCCTCATCCCCAGTCTTCCCTAATTGGTGTGGGAGGTCCTTCTGTCTATGTGCTTCTTTTATTGGTTAATGAATAAAGAACTGCTTTGAGCCTATGGCAGGGAAGAACAGAACGAGGTGGGGAAAAGGTAGGCTATATGCTGGGAGGAAATTAGGTGGAGTCACAGAGATGCCATGGGTCTGCCGCTGGAGACAGACGTGCTGAAACTTTGCTGGTAGGCCACAACCTTGTGGTGATATACAGATTAGTGGAGATGGGTTAAATTAATATATGAGTTAGCCAATAAGAAGTTAGAGTGAATGGGCCAAGCAGCGATTTAATTAATATAGTTTCTGTGTGGTTATTTTGGTTCTGGGCAGCCGGGATGAACAAACAAACGCCCCCTGCAACACCTAATTACCATGATGGGATGCCGCTGCCCTTGCCAGTCTAAGCCTGGAAGCACAGGGATTAACTGGTAACCCTGTTTCCTGGTCTTCTGCTGCCATTTCTACTCGCCAGCTGGAAGGGTGGGCTCTGCCATTTTATTTCCAATATTAAGCCTGACATTTTTTTAAACACTGTGACATTACCGACCCTCATGTTATAGTTCTATTCTTTGTCTCTGTGGCTACTCACAGAGGCAGTATTGGCTAGGTCCTATCATTGTGTTTTGCGATTACTATCACACACAGTTTGGGTCCTATGTATCTTATGGCCCATGTGTTATTTTTGATTTATTTCAAATGTAAATGAAGGTAGCTTCCTTGTGCCTATTTTTTTCTGGGAGGATGAAATGGCATTTTATGGAAAATGCCCAGCCTAAGTCATAATAGGTTGCATATTTTTCTATTAGGTTCTAACTTCTGTAATTGCTTTGATATTTATTATATCACTGCACACTAAGCTATATTGGATGATTTTGCTTCATTAAGGTTGGCTTACATGCTCACTGGTTCATGACACAGCTAATTACAGAAGACTTGGCTTTATTCAGAGACAACACTTTATGTGAAGACGGTTTAAGGAAAAGTTCCTTGTAATTACTGATATATATGAGCCATTCTGAAACAGCAAACACCAGTAAGGCTGTTAACACACACTATAAATAATATGATATAATTATTATATATTAAATGAAAAACCAATATTATCTAGTGTTCATTGAGTCTAGGCTTGAATTCAAGTATTAACCGACTTAAGAACAAATTGGAAATACAAGTAATTTAAACTACATGACTACATTATGATGCTACTATGCTGAGCTCCTCACTTTTCAGGATCAGAGAAGGGCATGGATAGAAAATTCACTTGCACTTACAGGAAAGAGGTGACTGGGATGGGGTGGTCTTCAGTCATATGTAATTGGCTTGGTTTATAGTACCTAGAATGGGTCCCATTGTTTTGTGCAGGACTTAAGTCCAGTTATATAGCAGTTGGTTACCCTTAAGATAAAAGTCCCACTATTGCAACACGGTGGACAGTCTGTTGGTCCCATCATTGCCTTTTATCACTGGGTAGGACTGCTGGTTGTTCTTCTCCTTTGGCAACTTGGGTATGGCCTCCAAACTCTGAGACCCAGTCCTCTGAGAGGATGCTTTTAGGTCAGTTCCCATTGGATTCCTCCAAGTTCTGTGTTTAAATTACGTGATATCTTTAACAGTAGGGCCTTATTTTCAAATTCTAAGGGACAACAAAAGGCAATGGAAGGGGCCTATACTGTTTTGGGGAGTCTCTTGGAGTTCTCTAATCAACAAATTGAGAGGGGAAGAGAGGAGGTTTTGTTGAAGAGTCTGTATATCTTGGAGGGAAGGTAATCATTGCAATTACCATAACTTCATCAAAACTGTATATCTATATACACACAGGTACATGAATATTACGTATAACTTTAGATAAACAAAATAATATGATACCCTTTGTCTTTTTCAAACATCCTTAGAGTTATTTGTCTCTCCTTCCTCTCTATTTCTCTTCATTGACTTTCCTCCCACAGCCTAGTCAAAGACCCCACTTCTTCTTCCCATTTTCTACTTCATATCATGTGAATCCTGTTGTTCCTCTTTCTAGAGCTCGCCTTCCATATGGACCCTTTATTCTTTCCTGGTTTCTGTAGGCTCTCCATGTCATTTATTCACATATGAAGTTTGGAGCCAGGAACCACAAATAAGACAGAACATCTGTCTTTCTATGTATGGATTACCTCATTAAGTATATGTTCTATTTACCCACAAACTTCATGGTTTTATTTTTCTTCATAATGAATAATATTATGTTGTGTATATGTTTTACATTTTTATAGTTCATGAATCTGTTAAAGGACATTCAGATTGTTCCCATTTCCTAGATATTATAAATATGGTAGCAATGAACATGGCCGAGAAGTATCTGTGGAGTAGGATGTGGGATTTCTTGGGCATATGCTAAGGAACGGTGTAGTTGAGTCATATGGTAGATTTACTTTCAGCTTTTTGGGAATTCTCTCAGCGATTTCCAGAGTGACTGTACCAGCATTTAATCTCACCAATAGAGCTTGAGAAACTTCTTCCCACATATTCTAGCCAGTAATTTTTGTTAGTTATTTTTTAATCTTAGCTAAGACAAATTCTCAAAGCAGTTTTAATGTACATTTTCCTATTTGCTAAAGATATTAAAAAGTCTCAGAAATGACCAACAATTTCAGCAAAGTGGTAGAGCAGAAAATCAACTTACAAAAGCCAATAGCTTTTCTACACACTACCAAAAAGCATGCTGAAAAAGAAACCTCAGAAACACCCCCATAAGATACCTTAAAAAAATCTAGGGATAAATCTAAGAAGGGAAAAGATCCTAAAATTAAAACTTAAAAGCTTTGAAGAGATTTTAGGAATTGAGAAAGAAATCACATGCTCACAGATTTGTAGACTCAATATTATAACAAATGACCATTCTATCAAATGCCATTCATTGATCTGATGCAAGTTCAATGAAAACTCCTACAACATTATTCTCAGAAATAGAAAAAAATTTAAAATTTATATGGAAACCCAAAGGCTCTGAATATCCAAAGAAAATCTTCAGTAAAAAGAACAATGCTTCAGGAATTACCATTCCAGATTTCAAGACATATTACAGATCTATAGCAATAAAAACAACATGGTGCTAGCACAGAACAGATATGTATTCCCATGTAACAAAATAGAAGACCTAAACATGAGTAAATGGAGCTACAACCATCTGTTATATGACACAGCTGCCAAAAGAGACGAACTAGAAAAAAGACACCATATCCAACAAATGGTGCCAGGGAAACTAGATGCCCACACATAGAAGATTGAAATTAGATCAGTATCTACTATCTTGTTCTAAAACCACTCAAGAAAGATTAAAAAAAAACTCATCATAAGATGCACAACCCTGAAACTTCTAGGAGAAAACATAAGCAATGTCCTACAAGATATAAATAATTGTAAAAAAAGACTTTCTGAATAGGATTCTTCTTGCTCAGAATGTAATGACAACAGTTGACAAATCAGACCTCACCAAACTGAAAAGCTTCTATACAGCAATGAATAAAATAAACCATGAGAAGAGGAAGCCCACAGAATAGGAGAGAATCTTTGTCAGCTATATATCTGACAAGATTAATATCCAAAATATACAAGGAACTAAAAAAGAGCGGAAAAAAAGTGACTCAATTAAAGATGGATTATGGATCAGAGTTCTCAAAAGTAAAATTATCTAAGAAATGTTTTAGAAAGTGTTGTTCAACTTTGACTTTTTAAGAAAGACTTCAAGATGCGCTGGCCCAGGTCTGCAGTTTTCCAGTCAGCATGCTAAGGTAGCTCAATCATAAATCGTAGGTCTGTCTGGGATACAGAAGGAGTTCAAGGCTAGCCTAGGTAAGTTAGAATCACCCAGTATCAAAATAAACAAAAGGAGTGAAAATCTAGGCTGGGGTTAGCGCTCAATGACAGACACCTTGTGTTGGTGCATAAAGTCCCACGTTCAAATTTTAGAATAGAGATAGAAATAGATAGGATGGAAGGATGGGTGGATGGATGGACGGACGGACAGACAGACTAGATTTACTAAGTGGAAGAAATTTGATTCTTCTTTGCTTTTCACTGAGATGTACTCGTTGTCTCGCAGATGGAATGCTGCTCCCAGTTTGCTGCACACGTGGGCTCAGTGAGCTGAGACACATTTGTGCCAGTATTTACCTCACTATAGGAAAGGCCTTGTCAGGGAGGAGGAGAAACATCTGTAAACTGTAAAACGTACTGGATGTAATTATTAGTTAAATAAAGATAGCCTTTCTTGCTGCTGGGACATAAATATGTTGTTGTCCCTGAACATTGTTTGTGAAGGACGAACAATTAGACAGTTACCTTACAGTCACCACGCACATTGGATGCTTGCCATTTCCTGGGACTCAAAGTTTAAGTGAGAGGCCATAAAAAGTATGACTCTGCTTGGTCATATGATACTTTGGCAGAGAAAACCCTCTTCATGCTTGAGTGTGGATGTGTACACTTCACAGTGGAGCTCACTCTTTGGGAGTTCATTCTCTTGTTTCCAAGAGGAAGAGGGCATGGAATAGAAAATGACAAGCTATCAGAGCAGAGATGCTCAAGAAGTCAGTGGGTATGAGGCCCTTCCAGGTGTCATGCGTGTCTGGCATCCCACGGTCAACAAGATGACAGGTTCTACAGGAACCTATTGTGCCTTTAACCAATGGGAGAAACAGGCTGACATCACCTGGATGAGTCTTGTTGTGTCATTGGTTCCTCAGTACAATGGTGATGCATGTTCTTGTGGGTCGTAATGCCCTCACTTGCATCCTGTCTTTTACTGTACACATGCCCACAATCCAACAACTTGCTGTTGTGGGCTATTTGTACACTGTGAGGAAATATATTGCTGTGGTTGGTTAGAGATGAATTGCCTGTAGCTAGGCAGGAAAAGGTTAGGTGGGATTTCTGGGCACAGAGAGGCCTCTGGGAAGAAGAGAGGCAGAGAAGCCAGTCAGATGTGAAATAAGTCAGACACACAGAATGGGATAGAGGCAAAATCCATGTGGCAGAATATAGATTCATAAAAATATGAGTTAATCTAAGGACAAGCCTAAACTCCAGGCAAAGCTTTCATAATTGATAAGTCTGTGTCATTATCTGTGAGCTGGCTGGCCAGATGGGAAAACACTCACTACAGACTACTTTCTAGTTTTCTGGGCGGGTGTTCAGCACATTGACCTGCAGATATGCTACCCTCTGCTGCTAACCTGCGGATATGCTATTCTGTGATAATGTCTCTCTCTACACAGCGATTGGAGAACACTGCCTCAAATTGTCAACTCCTCATGTGCTTTTCACCTCCTTTGTTTTCCTGCTGGGCTGCTGGATCAACTCATTGGTCTGAGGATGCAGTCAGGACAGGAATTACTCTGGCTTTTCCTCACTGGGTCAATTGTTTTGTTTGACTGATTTTTATTTTTATGTTTACATTGTCAGAACAATTTACCAAAAACAGGTAGCTTAAAGTAAAATAGATTTATTCTGAGGTCAGAGTTTTGTGTGTATCTCTCTGGACTAACCAAAGAGTTCCCCCAGATGCATTCTCTCCTGTGGGTTCTATAGGGAACAGTGAGTCTATAGATGGAAGTTTCTTTCTTACCCAATCCCACAGTAGTTCAGACCCCAAGAATCACACAGAGGTTTATATTAATTATAAGCTGTTTGGCTTATTAGCTCAGGATTATTGTTAACTAGCTCTTACCACCAAAAATAACCAATAATTATTGTCTTTGTTTAGCCATGTGGTAAGGTACCTTTTCTCAGTGGGGCATTCTCATCTTGCTTCCTCTGTGTTTGGCCAGTGACTGTGTCTCTGCCTTTCTTCTTCCCAGAATTCTCCTAGTCTGGTTGCCCCACTTGTACTTCTTGCCTGACTATGGGCAAATTAGCATTTTATTAAACCAATACGAGTGACAAATCTTTACAGGGTACATGTAGAGCATTCTCTCACAGCGTGAGTCCTTGCTTTTCCTGCTTCCAGGGCTGTCTGTACCTCAAGTGTGAGCTGCTTTCCTTGACTCCATCATCAAAGCCATGACTGTCACACATGTCTTTCTCTGATCAGACTGGGACATGCTCTCTGTTTTATGAGCCATGTAGTCAATCAGGCCTGTCTGGGCATTCCAGGAGATTGTCTGTCTCATGGCCCCTCAACGTGATACAAGCATGGATGCTGGGATTGAGACAGAGCATCTTTGCAGACCTGGTGGTCATAACCAGTCCCAACAGCACTTTGTGGAAGCCTCCATCACACCCTGCTCTCGACCTACAATTATATTCCTTTCTTCTAGGCTTTTATTTCTATTCCATTTATATTTCCAAACCCCGTGCCCCAGATGTGGCTGACTCAACAGCACATCTGTCCATCAAAGCTGATGGCTCGTCTGCTGGTGTCTGGGCCAAGGTGGTGCTCTTCATCCTCGGGAAGCACATCCAGTCCTCTTAGAGGCCAGCACAGCGAGGCAGGGTAGATCACACTTAACCAGAAAGGGTTACATGCAACATGGAGAAGGCCAAGTCAAGAAAGGCGAGACAGAGCTATTTTCTCGGAAGCACTATTTAATCATTAGCATGAGCTCACAGACAACGCTCCACTTGCTTGACAGAAGAACAAAGATCAGTTTGAGCCTTCACCCTCATCTCTAAGATCCTCTTGGCAGCAATTTTTTTCTTTTTGTTTTCTAATGATTTATTCCAAATGACTCCAAGCTATAAACAGATTGAAGTCGAAGCTCACTGCCAAGTCTTGCCTGTCCCCCCTTGTTCTTTGAACATGTCACGAGCTTGTATCTTCTGTCTCTGCATCTATTACTGTCCTTTCTTCAGAGGGAGACCTTGGCCAGGCCTCTGTTCTCCTCTTCCAGGGATCTGCTTCTCCACAGCCATGCTCTCTTCTTCCTTTGTGCAGAATTACCTGGTCTGTAATATTGGTAGCCAAAGAGTGTGTTCACTGGGGAGGGCCATAGTTAAAATATACATACAGCTCTGTCTCACATGTGTGCCTTAAGTTACAGTCCACATAACGAGGCATTAAATGAGGCATGTTCCACCATCCGGCATTAACAAACATTATGATGACCATTCAATCTGTAAACTCTCTATCAAATATCTATCTCTTTATATATCCATCTACATACCATCTGTTATTTTTCTGGTTGTTGTGACCAAATATCCTTGTTCACTACTCTGTTGCTAAAACACTAACTAAAACCACTTTGGGGGAAAGTGTCTGTTTCAGCTTGTGGGGTAGTCCATCACTAAGGGAAGCCATAGCAGAACCCTAAGGCAGGAAACTGAAGTCAAGAACTGAGGCAGAGGTCATGGACAACTGCTTCTTACTGTCTGGTTCAGCTGTAACTTTCTTATATCCCCAAGAACACTTATTTCAGGGTGGCGCCATCCACAGTGGGCCGACCTCTCTTGTCTTGATCATTAATCAGGAAAATGAACCACACACTTACCTGTAGTCCTACCTAGCAGAGAAAACTTCTCAACTGAGGTTCTTCTTCCCAGATCACTCTAATGTGTGTAAAGGTGACAAAACTAACCAGGACACACCAAATATCTGACAAATAGAAACTTTTGGCTTAATGTTTAACAGATACAGTCCACCGTGGCAAGGGATGCAGCAATGGGCAATGAGGCATCCAGGCACTTTACATCCCCAGCCAGAAAGCAAAGATGGCAGATGATTGTCCTCAACTCACTTTGTCATGCAGTTTACACTTCAAGTTGTACAATGCTGCCCTCATTAAGGATGGGTCTTCCCCATCCAGTCAGACTAATCACCATAATCCCTCACAGATTCACAGAGAAGCTTGCATCATTGACGATTTTAGATTCTCCAAAATTGATAAATAATATCTATCATCCATCTATTATCCATATGCCTTTGACTTACCTACCTAACTATTACCTGTCTGTTTTCTTTGTCACCTTTGTGTATCTTTACAACAGCTCTCTCTAAGCAAATGTATTATTGTTTGTACCTGAATTGTCCCTGTGCCCACCACCCCAAGGCTCTTGCACTGGAAGTTTGGTTCCTGGTTGGTGGCCCTATTTGAGGATGTTTGAGAAATAGTGGGAGGAAAATGGTCACCAGGGAAAAATTGTTGGGATGGGGACATACAGTTCCAGGCCCTTCCTCTGTCTATTTCCAATCTTTCAATAGTTGAACACAAGTTCCATTACAGACACCATCGATATAATGTCCTGCCCAGTCACATGAGGACAAGCAACCATAGATTGGTTCCTCTAAAACCATCAAACAAAATAAACCCTTCTTCCTTTAAGTGATATACTGTTTCACAACAGTACACTTCATAAATAGCTCACCTACATTTTGTCCTTGTCCTGAAGCTTTGTGGGAGGCTGAAGTTAGAAGCCACAAAATTATTAATTTGGCTGAAGAAAGTCTGAAACAATAACATTCAGACTACAAAATACGTACTCCCACTGATTTTAGTCTGGTTGACATCAAGAACTAGTTGCAAAGAGTGGAGCAGTGATGATTCAAGAAAAAAAGACCTATTCAAATTTATTAGAATTTGTTTTATCTTATGTTTTATTTTTTATTACCCCTTAGAAGTCTGTTTTCTAGTGAGAGACAGAAAGGACATGGATCCGGATGGGAGGGCAGGTGGGAAAAAGGAACTAGGAGGAGTCGAGGAAGGGGAAACCATAATCAGGATATGCTGTAAGGAAAGACAGCATTTTCAATAAAAGGAAGAAGAAAGAATTGAGATGAGGAAGTTATGTTGTTAGTATACTAGCATCATTAAGAAGAACACACACTCTTTGTATTGGGATATCATGAAGGTATCTCGGGAATTGACAACACTCTACCTATCATGGCTACAGGGTGTGGAAATGTGAAGCCACTGCATAGACTTGAGAAGACCGGGTGGCTAGATCTGTTGATATCTCATTGGGGTTATCCTGAAGACCCAAGAGAAGTTATGGATCCTGTCCTCCCTCTGAAAGTACTCCTAGGTAGGTGCAAGTCATCAGTCAAAGCAGAGGTTCTGGCAAGGAATGTTATAGAATTGAGTGAAAGACAGGAAGTATAGCTAGCTCTCTCAAGCATTGTGGATAGGTGACCCACTGGGCATGGAGTGGGATTGTTTCTCTGATGTCTTCCTGGCTTAGAGTAGATGTTCACCACTTTGCATACCAGCCCCAAGTGAACAGCTTTAGCTTCTCAAGAAATGGGCCCTTTATGTAGAGACCAGCTTGCCTCTATCTTGAGCTTTTAAGGAGTATTTTGAGAGAATGAGGCACTGGACATTATATGGTAGAGTTGCTGTTAAATCCTTCATGCAGTTAAATGAAGGTCATCTTACTACCGTGACAGCTAATGTCATAGGTCACCTTGATTGTAAAACACTCTCTGGATGTGTCTGACGGAACACAGGGGATCCACTCTCACCAGTGTGGGTGGGCAGTATCACCTCTATGAAGTCCTAAGCAGAACAAAGAGATTCATTTGGAAAGGGGACTTTGCTCTTTCATTTGTATGTTGGGATACTAGTCTCTCCTGTCATCAGACAGGCACAGGGGCTCCTAATTCTGGGGGGATATTAATAACCCCATTTCCTGTCCATTTGTCCTCAGGCTTTGTTTCTGATGACATATTGTATTTTGAGGCATCCCTGTCTCTATAATCCCACAAAACCACTTTTATTGTACATGGCTTCTACTAACTCCATTCTCTGGGCAGCTATGACTTTAAAGCTCCTTAGTTGATTTTCTATCATTCATATTCAACATACAAGAGCAGGTAATATTCCATTAAGGGGAAGTTTACCTGGCAATAGTTCTTAAATTGCTAACATTTCTGTGACAACTGCCTGTGGACCAGAGAAAAAGAAAGAAAGAGAGATAGAGAGAGACAGATAGACAGACAGAGAGAGACAGAGAGACAGAAAGAGGGAAGAAAAGAGAGAGAGAGAGAGAGAGAGAGAGAGAGAGAGAGAGAGAGAATGTCCATGTCTGTGTTTCTGGTTCTGCAGTGCTTCCATTCCTAATCTGGTCTCACTTTTCTGTTTCACTGGATTTCATGATTGCATATAGGAAATTGGCAAAATTGAAGCAAATATGAAATATGCCCTAGAAAACTTGAACTTAAAAAAAGCTTTTGCAATATATATATATATATACA